>NC_056736.1:510270617-510360617 GCF_019279795.1 Protopterus annectens
AACTAGTCTACCTCCCCACCCATTCTAAATAAGGCCATATAGTGCTCCATCCCCTAAACTACAGCTATCCTGCTGATATTCATTCTGTTATCACACTCCACTCAACCATCATTATATCCATCACTATTATTACTATGATCTCACTTCTCTCACTTATACTGTCTCTCCTAACAATAATCACAACTTTGCAGGTACTCAACATACCTACTACACCCACCTGTACAGCCACCACACATAAACCACATTTATCAATTTACTCGGGCATCCACCCTAGCTTATTCACAGCTAATACCTCTGTACTATCCAAAGTAAAAATTCTACCTCTCCAAAGATACCCCCATTATCACACCACCACCAACAACTATACCATTTTTAGGAAAAAAATGATAAGTATAACCCACATAATTTGCCAAGCATTATATCCCAGTGCTGTGAGATATAAACCAACCAAGGCCTATCCCCCTCAGCCCCATCAAACCTAGCAAATGTCTTGTGCTATCAACCATAAATCCCCACAGCCTTAGAAACAAGATACCTGAATGCCAGGCATGGATTTCATAGAATAACCCTGATATATAGCAGCTAGTGAAAGCTGGTTGAAATCATATGTAAAAGACACAGAATCCCCACCCTCATGCTACTCAGGCCTAAGAGCCGATCAGTCCCACAAGAGAGGAAGGGGAGTAGGAATACTCTTCCCTAGCAAATATACTTTAATTTCCTACTCAAAACCAACTCCCAACTTCTCCCCAGCTGAAGTATTAATCTCGGTATTGAAACTTAACAATCATAAAAACATTTACATAATTGCTCTGTATGCTCCTTCAGGATACAACGTACCCATATAAGAGAACATACTTGCCTGGACATCCCAAAACATAGATTATGAAACCATCATCCTAGGTTAAGTAAACATTAATTGGCTAGACATTGCCCAAAAGAACCCTTCAAAAAATATAAACCTTTACAACTTCTCCCAACTAATTCAAGATCAAGACATCACCAGACCCAATACCATTAGCGACCACCACCCAGCATATATTCTACACAAATCTATCCCAACCCCAGGCCAACATCAAAACAAATCAAACAGAAATTTGACAAAGTTCCAGCCATTCATATTTAATAAAACCTTAGCTAAAGTTAATTGGGAACCCCCTCAAATCCCTACCACTTAAGGAAGCTGTTGAATTCTTTAACTTAACATTCCTAGGCATCCTAAATAGGCATGCACCCACCTGACAAAAATAAATAAAACATAACCATGGCAGCTGGCTCTCAAAATCCATCATGTCCACAAGCGATAAAATCTGGAAATCATGGCAGAAAAATAAAGATCCCTCAACTCTACTACATTGCAAGCAACTCCATAACCAGGCAAAATGACTACTAACCAGATGTAAAAAAAGCCCACTACCTCCACCTACAAAGCCAACATATAGATAATCCTAAAAAATTCTGGTTCTCCATTCACCAACTATTACAGCCAGTCTCTCGAAGCAACCCATCCCATGACCCAGACAAAACCCCCACCGAACTTGCTACCCTGTTCAATTCCTACTTCACTGACACCATAGCTAACCTAACCGCCACCTTTCCTGCAGTTAGCATCACCACCACCAAGACAGCTAATGATCTGATCATCGCAGAAAACTATCCTACCCTCGTCTCCAACCTAGGATTTCTCCCTCATACCCACCACCACAATAAAAAACTTTTACTTATGCTAAAACCCTGTACTCTGGCCACTGACAATCTACCCCCACACTTCCTGCAGTTAGCTGCAAACTCTATAGCTTATCCCATCAGCATACTCAGTAAATGATCGATTAATGAATCCCTAGTCCCAGACATCTGGAAAAAGGCATGCATTCTTCCCTTACACAAGTGTGACACCAACACAGGCACCAAAAACTTTCAGCCCATAGTAATTCTCTCACCCCTCTCTAAAATACTGGAAAACTGCATCCATGCCCAACTCCTCAAAGACCTGCTTGAAAATCAAATTCTGTCACCCACTCAGCATGGTTTCAGACCAGGACACAACACCACTACTGCCCTCCTCTCCATTAACCCCGAGTACCTTCTCATGGCGCCTGTGTGCTTAACACCGAGCACGCCATGAGAAGATACTAATTTTAAGCTGTTACCCCCGAGTACCTTCCTGAAGCATGAGAAACTGTAGTGCACATTTGTAGTTGAACCTAATGTAAAGCACACTGAAATTGTAACTGAATACGTAAAATACATTATACAGTTACGATTCAGTATGTTTTTACATTAAGTTCACATTAAAGTTTTACTTTTAATTCCGTTTAAAAGGTTGTTGCTAAAGCAAGTGGTGGCAGCCAATCGGATTCTTGCAATCCGAGCCACCACTTGCTCCACCCCCAACCTAATGTTCCTTTGTTTTATCCAAATAAATAGAGGGTCTAGCAACAGGTATTTTTTTTTCTTTTTTATAATATTTAGAGACTTTACCTGCTACTGGATCCCTCTATTTTATTTATGCCTCAGGGATCGCCAGAGATAACGATTGACGCTCACCGGCATTTGCTGCAGAAGTTCCTGGTTTGACTGCCCGAGTTAACTTTCCTGCATATATTGGTAAGAGTAGCATCTTTCTGCTCATCGCTAGTGCAAAATGCCGTTAAAAAGCTTTCTTCTATTTGTGTTACACAACGCTCCATTTATCTGCTGCAAGTTTTGCTTTCTCTATCTCTTTCTGTGTGCAGTTTGCTACTTGGTTGGGAGCAGTACTAACTGGTCTTTGTGCTGATGCTGTGTTTCACTTAAAGTAGTTTGTTGTTTTAAGAGCTTGGACATTATTTATACTTGCAGAGCTAGTTATAATCACCTGCATTACTTTTCTTTTTCCTGTGCGCACAGTGCTGCTTGTTCAGGGTGCAGTACTAACTACTGATGTTGATGCTGTACTTCCTTTCATTTACAGTTTTAATGGCTTGGCCGTTAATTATACTAACACAACTGAATTTGTCTAAAAAAACTGATTTTGTCTACTAAGTTTGTAATACTTCCTCCCTTAATTCGAAAAGGTAACATTGCAGCATAGTCCACCCGAAAAATGCAGTAACTAACTTGGTTCCCCACTAGAGCAGGGCGTATGTATTATCCGGGCGCACTACTTGTTCCCTTTAAGCTGCAACTGTCAGAGAGGTCGGCGAGCCTTTGTAGTGTATGTAGTTATTTGTGAGTGTAGGGGTAGTAACAAATATATACAAATTTTCTTAACTTCATGCCATCTTTAGCAGGGCTGTACAAATTCCTTATGTGAGCACTTAATTGACATATCAGTATAAGGCAGATAAGGCATTTGTGCAGTTCAGCTTCAAAATGGTTAACTCGGCAGTTCACCTGTTCAGGTCCCATTCTCGTCTGTTTAAAAGTAAGTGTACGGACGAGTTAAGTGATCATTTTTGGTTTGGCAAAGGAGAAAGTTCGGTAACTTGAGATCTCTTAGCTGAATACTGAAAGACGTAACGCAGATTATATAGCTCTGACTTCGTAGAAGTGGGAAGACAAGTAAAGTTATTATGGCGTGGGCCACAGCGGCTGCCATATCATTTGAATTTTGGCCACCTGTATGAGCCCCAAGTAATAAAGGGATAATGTAACATCATGGGGCTGGGATTCTGCTGCTTCAGATGCACATATGCTATTATTCCGGAGATTTTTAAAGGCTGTAACAGTGATGACTTCTAAGACACATAACTGTATGCTTACGCTGGCATTGGGGGAAACATGTTTGACACTCCCCAATATGGCGTCTTCCTTCTGTAGTTCAGAATCCTCTAAATTAGTGTTTAGTGTGCTGCTTACATGTATTCTCCTCTTATTTTGCATTTAATTTTGGTTGAGGGCTGTAGTTCCCAAAATAGGAAGTGCTAAAACAATGTTGGAGTATTTTATGGTAGTACCATGACAGTGTATTGTTTTCTTTATAATGTTCGTGTAATGGTGTAGTAGTTATTTTGCGAACTGCTGATAACTGTAGTTTCGTTTTATGTTGCCATTCTTTTTGTCTTAAGAACAGTGGTTTTCTGTGTCTCTGCGAATTGAATGTTTCTCCTAAACTGATTAAATCCATGTAAAATAATCTGCAGTTTAAAATGTCAGCAACTCTTGATTCACGTGTATTAGAAGGTCCTGAGTGTTAAGACGTGCCATTATTCCTATTTACAACTTACGAAAATGTATGGGAATATTAAATTTGTTAGGATTTTAAATTCTGAAGTTTAAATGTGGTGCTGAGGTGATCATTGTAGTATTCTGTAGGAGTCTGTGCTTGATAATGCTCGTGGTGATGTAATAATTGAATGAGGTCATAGTGTTTTGTTTTTATTAGGTTAGTGTGTTAGCCATTTGAACCTTTTCAGATATAAACTGGGTCACACAGTACAAGTATGAATGCACGTGGAAGTCTTAATGGCAGCAGCTATAAATTGTTACTACAGATTCTGTAAGCACAGTAAATAAGAAAACAAGGAAGACATTTAGCTTTGAACATTTTAGATGCATTCATAGCTCCCAACCTTCTATCTCTGAAATGAGGAACACTAGCCCTCATAATGTGGAACAAATGGGCAAAATTTGGAACACTTACCAACAGCTTTCTAACAACTTCATCTAGGAACTTCAGAGGATGGTCAAAATAGACTGGTTTTATGTATGAAAAACATCTTTTAAAGAATTAATAGTATTCTTCTGTATTTACAATGGATTTCAGTTAAAAAAAATTCCTAACACTGAATGTGTGACAAAGCCTTTCGAGGGAGAGACAAGACTTGTCTTGCTCAAAATAGGGATGTAATAACTATTCTAGAAAAGTTTATTTTGCATTTCTGAATTTAGAAATGAGAGGAGAGCACATACATGTCCTTAGGTTGGAGAGAGCATGGTCACCCCATCATTTATCTCACAAAGAAAGTTAAATCCTGCAATTCATTTTGTTTTGTGAATACACAAAAGCTCCATTAGCCAAAGATTGTTATGCCTCTTTTTTGTGCGTTTTAAACTGTGGCTTTATCAATGAACATTTGTCTGTTTGTCCTTCCTGTAAGATGTTAGTTTCTTTCTGGGGATTCTGTGACTGCTCCTAGTTTGCAGTCGTCTGCACACTTGGTCAGCCTGATTTCCTTGATATTAGCCTTGAATTCCAAGGAATAGATGGCAAAAAGTTAGAAACCCAGCACAGAGCCCCGAGAGACTTTTGCTAGTGACTGGCCTGTCTGTGGAGGTGGTCTATGTCCTTTTTAATCATTTCCATGGTGATTCTTTCTGTGGCTTTGGATATGAGACTGTGTTTTTTTAGGTCTTTGGTGATTTGTGCACACCTCAACATTCTCCTGAAGGGGTTGCTTGGGTGAAGTCTTCATGCTGGTGGTTGCACATACTAGAAAATGTTACTGAACGGTTGATTGGGGGAAACATTTCATTTAGGTGCATGTATACCTGGACATAGTAATGAGGATGTTGCTTGGGGAAATAACTTATTGTGTATCAGGGAAGTGCTTGTGCATACATGGTCTGCCTGCTGAAGTGACCGCTGGGCAAAATAGTTGGTGTCATTTTTGGTGCTTGTGCATATGCAATGCAAACAACTGGATGGGTTACTGGGGAAACACAGAAATTGTCTGAAAATTACATATGATTACATCAGTTAATACAGCACAGAAATGTAATTATAGTGTAATATGTGAGCATATAATACATCAGTTACACCATTGACTAATTAATAGCATAAAGTAAAATAAGCAGACAAGAAATCACTTCTGCTTGTATTATTCCATTTCTGATTAGTAGTTGCATGAGTGAGATAAAGGTCATCACTTGTTGACTACTACCAGCATGGAGCTACCATATTCTTTTGTGCATTTTTCCTGGATTGTCAGTCACGTGTGGAATTTAGGTGGAGGAAGGGCTCAGTAATATGCAAGTGTTATACTATTTTACTGAATTACTCAGGTGTTCTCTGTACTGATAATGACTGTGTTACACAACAGCTGCACAAGGTAATATAATGAATGCCTAGTCAACAGGTTATGTGCAGCAATTATCACCTTTATCTGAGTATGCATAACTTTGCAGTACTGAAAGGAAGGTCATTATCACATTAGCAATAAGTGCAGTTACAATATAGCAGTGAGTCATTATCACTCTTCTGGTAAAAGTCTCAGCTGCTGTAACTGTTCACATAAGTAGAAGTCATTATCACTTTGACAAATGCACAAGCCAGATTGTGCTTGTTCTCTGCTGAAGTCACTGCAAGCCAACCCCCTCATTCTTCAACTACCTATACCTATGTATGTAAATAATGTAATTGCACTTTATTACATTGTTCCAACATGTGTGTGTGTATATGTATATGTATATACATATATATATATATATATATATATATATATATATATGTATGTATGTATGTATATATATATATATATATATATATATATATATATATATATATATATATATATATATAATTATAGCATTCTATAACTATGCCAAGAATCTAAATGGCAATGCTCAGATCCGCTCTGAGCTACAACAGACTGGCATTAAATATAATGATCCCTAGGATATTGCCTATATCCTGGCAGATTGATTGAGTGCCAACTTCACCCCCCTCTCACCCCCTAAATGGCCCATCTCAATACCAGCTTGTATAGGCCCTAGGGCAGATAACTTAGTACCAACCTATGAACCTAAGATATGCATGTATATATATTGCCAGAGTGACACTGAAGGAGGTCGGGAGACTATAGTGGTATCAGCTGTCTGAGTGGGTAACCAGCACAGCTATTGGACAGATAAGATGGCCTTGCCTGCCACTGAAGTCCCATTCCTGTACTGGGTTCATTAGTGGAGTGGCGGTCCTTACCTTGCTTTTTCTGTTTACATTTACCCATTCAGCAGTATGT
Source organism: Protopterus annectens (assembly GCF_019279795.1). Lineage (NCBI taxonomy): Eukaryota > Metazoa > Chordata > Ceratodontiformes > Protopteridae > Protopterus > Protopterus annectens. The sequence continues at coordinate 510,277,559 of NC_056736.1, forward strand.
TGGCTACAACAAGAATGTGTATATTTACAATCATATGTGTCTACATGGTAAAACTGGGTCTGAATGCTGTAGGCATGTGCAAATATCAGTTTGTTTCAGACTTAGGTTATGGGAATTATGATTTTTTTCATATTTTGGTACATAACTTTGCAAGGGTGGGCACCTGATATCTGGGTCAAGAAAAACTGATGTAATGGCGTTGGCTGCATGCTTTATACCCCTGACTACCTGACGTCATGGAAGATAAGACAGCAACCGACGCAGGACCCAAGACTTTGATAATCAGGCCGACTGAGGGCTACTGCAAGCAGATAGCCCAAATTATGATTTTTTTTCATATTTTGATGCATAACTTTGCAAGGGGAACATCTGAATGTGCTAAACACTATCTCATTTTGAAGACAGTATTCATAGTTCCAACATGGTAAAGGAACTGTGCCTTTAGGTTGCACACCTGTATAGATATCAAAGTTTGTTTTGGAGTTATGGTTATAGAAGTTATGATTTTTTTCATATTTTGGCAGATAACTTTGCAAGGGAGCATCTGGATGCACTAATACCTCATTTTGAAGACATAATTCATAGTTCCAACCTAGTAAACTAATTGTGCCTGTATGTTGAACACATGTGGAGATATCAAAGTTTGTTTTGGAGTTAGGTTATTGAAATTATGATTTTTTCATATTTTAGTAAATAAATTTGCAAGGGATCATGTCAGTGTGCCAAATAATACCTCATTTTGAAGAATGTATTGCTGGTTCCAACATGGTAAAATAATTGTGCATGTATGTTGGACACTTGCAGATATCAAAGTTTGTTTAGGACTTAGGTCATGGAAATTATGATTTTGTTTCATATTTTGGTAAATAACTTTGCAAGGGATCATCTAAATGTGCTAAGTAAGACCTCATTTTGAAAACAGTATTGATAGTTCTAACATGGTAAAGGAATGGTGTCTGTATGTTGTACTCATATGCAGATATCAAAGTTTGTTTTGGACATGGGTTATGAAAATTATGATTTTTTTTTCATATTTTGGTAAATAACTTTACAAGGGAGCATCTGAATGTGCCATGTAATACCTCATTGTGAAGACAGTATTGATAGTTCTAACATGGGAAAAGAATAGTGCCTGTATGTTGTACTCATGTGCAGATATCAAAGTTTGTTCGAACTTAGGTTATGGAAATTATTATTTGTTTTCATATTTTGGTAGATAACTTTGCAAGGGAGCATCTGAATGTGCCAAGTAATACCTCATTTTGAAGACAGTATTGCTGGTTCCAACATGGTAAAATAATTGTGCCTGTATGTTGGACACATATGCAGAAATCAAAGTTTGTTTGGAAGTAGGATATGGAAATTATGATTTTTTTTCATATTTTGGTAAATAACTTTGCAAGGGATCATGTCAGTGTGCCAAGTAATACCTCATTTTGAAGACAGTGTTACTCCTTACTACATGGTAAAAGAACTGTGTCTGTGCACTCTACACATGTACAGATATCACAGTTTGTTTAGTCTTGTACGATTATGAAAATTATACATTTACAATACTTTTCATTATTATTCCCATATCTTTGCAAGGGAGCATGGTGATCACACAAATGATGCATCACTTTGAAGCTGACATTCAGATGCACAACTTCTACACTGATATGTAGGCTCTGTCTGCTACAGGTGATGAAATATTATGCTTAGTTTATTTATCAATTATGAAAAATAATATATTAATCATATTTCTGTGAATATCTCAAGAATGGAACATCGCACAGTAATGGTTAAGGTATCATTTTAAAGCTGACATTCATACTAACAAATTACATTCAAATTGTATGGGCCTGCATGGTACATTGACCAAGATATTATGCTTTGTTTTTCCAAAAAGGTAAAAAACATGCACAATATCAGCATTCCTTGCCAAATATTTAATAATGACTTTGATATACACTATCAACATTTACACTGCTGGAAAGTTCAGTGTCTGCTGAACAACTTTTGTGTTTACATTTTTAGTCTAGCTCTTATAGTTAAAGAGTTATGAACATTTGTTTTCTGTATGGTATTACAAATGGATTTTCTGAAAATGAGCTCAGGCTGCACTGTTGTTTCTATGATGGAATTACGCAGGCAGCTTTTCCTGAGCTGCTCCGGAGTGAATGAGTTAACCGGGCATAGGATTCTGGCAAAATAATCGCTTCCTTTTTCCTAATCCTCTCCAAAGATTTTGATACCATTTTCCACACCATCCTCCTCTTTAAACTAGCCACCCTCCACATTTTCCCACCTAACCTACAATGGTTCCATAGCTATCTCTCCAATGGGGAGTGATCCTTCAAATGGCAACAATCTTACTCTCCCTTCCACAATACTTTCACAGGGGTACCCCAAGGCTCCATACTTGGTCCTTTCTTATTTAGCATCTTTATTAACAAGTTTCGCTCGACTCTCTCACAATGCTCAGTAATCCAGTATGCTGACAACTCTACAATAATATGCACTGAAAACTCCAGCTCTGAACTCCAGCAAATCACCCAGAATGCCCTCACCTCTACTGAATCTTGGATGTTTAACAATCATCTTGCCTAAATCTAGAAAAAAAAAAACTAAACTAGCATTTTTACCCCTAAGAAAACCACTTCCCTAGATAAAAAAAAACTCTTCACTATACAAGCCCCATACAATACCACTATAGAAGTTGTGCCACACAGTAAACATTATTATAGATGAAAACCTTAACTTTGACTTACACATAAATAATAATATCAGAAAAACACATCAAAAGCTTGGTTAGCTCTAACGGCACTAACACTTTTATAGCTTCTCTACTAGACAAGCCCTTGCAATCACCTTTCTATTACCCTCTCTCCTTCATGGTGTCCCTCTCCTCACTAATATCCAAAATTATGCAAAATCCAAACTTGATATGTGTTATGACAAAATAGCCAAATTTGCCACCAAGCCCAAATTGTCATACCACCACTATAACTCACTGAAACAATTAAGCTGGCTGGAACTCCCCACCATCTCTCATTCACCCAACTAACTACAGCATGCAAAATAATCTACAGACCCACAGACTGTCCTGCTCTCTCAACACTACTTGCCCAATACCAACTCAGCAGGCAACTAAGATCTGAAAATCATCTACTTCTAAAAGTAGAAAAGCCCACCTTAGCTGCTGGTCAGCTCCTCTACTCCTTCACCATCGCCAAACTATGGAACTCACTTCCACCTTCTACAATAAACACAGGCAGCACAACCACCTTCAAACAAATATTGAAAAATCATTTCCACTCTCCCTGGCTATGTCCCTGCTCTATAACCTAACCTCCTCCTTCTCCTTATATGATAACTAAACTCCTGTACTTTTTGCCACTGCTGACTGATGATAATTTTCTCCATAATTATTATTATTTATCACTTGTTGGTATGGGTACAATAATGCTGATTAGTATATCTCTGTTTATACTGCACTGATTGAATTTGTATGGCAACCAACAAAATTCCTGATTTTATGTTTATATTCTGTATATATTACTGTAATCACTATGTGTAACACTGTATCTACTTTTGTACCAATTAATGTTTAATATTTTCTGTATCTATGTTCTTGTCGGAGCTTTGATCCCCGGGCCTCCACTGAAAATGGGCTCTTTTAGGCCGAGTGGACTTTACCAGTAAACAAATGCAATAAATAAGTAAAATAAATAAACTGGCCAAGTGAGCACTGGTTAGATGGCCCAAGAAAGTAAAAGGAGGGCCGTTTTTCTTTTGATTTCAATGAAGTATGTTTAGTTGTTAGTATTAGTATTAGTATTAGTATTAGTATTAGTATTAGTATTAGTATTAGTATTAGTATTAGCATTAGTATTAGTATCAGTATTATCAGTATCAATATCAATGTCAGTATTAGTATTATCAGAATCAGTGTCAGTGTCAGTATTAGTATTATCAGAATCAGTGTCAGTATTATCAGTACCAATAGCAATGTCAGCATTAGTATTAGTGTTAACAGAATCAGTGTCAGTGTCAGTATTATTATTAGTATTAGTATTACCCACCCTCCCGCCTAACTGCTGTTGTTTTCTTATAGTTTGCGGCTTTTGCTGTTGCCCGCCCCTACTGTAAATTTGATAAGGGACAGTCCCATCTCATTAGCTCATTCTACCTAATACAGGGATCATTTGGGAAGGTCAAACCCCTTAGTACCTTAACCTTGAATTTTCTTCTGTTCCTCCTCTCTCCCTTTCCACTTCACTAACAAAAGAAAAACACTGTATTCAGCTTCTTTTACTGTATTTGTGTTTGCTTCTCCTGCTCGATTACTTCATCTTGCTTTTTCTGCTAGTTGCTGCGGCTTGTTCTCTAAAATGTTCAATTGCATCTTTTCTGTTGCATTTGTTATTGCTTGTTTATAGCCTGTTTAAATTGTAAGTGTTATTGTAAGCCTCTTAGCTTTGGTTTAAGTACTCGGGCTTTAGGCTAAGCTCTAAGCACTCCCTGCCCTTCTCTCTCAGATTCTGAAAAATATGGATGGACAATTTCCTACAGTTTCTCCTGCCAGTCTGGTTGATATGAGCATTCTGAAACAGTGTAGCAACTGCCTTATGTACACAGACAACCACCTACTACTACCACCTAGGAACACATTTTGCGAGAGATGCAACTACATTAGGAACCAAGAGTTCATGCTCTCTCCCTGACAAGTCAGTATATCTGGCACTGAGAAGGTTGTCAACACAATCACTACACCTCAAACACCACCCACACCTACACAACACACATCCACATATGTGGAGGTCCTCAACAAGAACATACCCAAACAAAGGAGGCCACCGAAACAAAAAGCCCTGAGGCAAATAACACACGCAATCTCCACAGTCCTCTACACCACATACCATGCATAGTACACACACCTGTGTCTCACAACCACTAAGGCTTAACCATAAACCCAACATCTTAGTCATAGGACACACCATTGTGAGACACACAGATATGCCTCTCACCAGGCTGGATAAGGAGAAAGTCAGTTATTTGTCTTTTCAGGGGCCAGAATCTGCCATGTCACACGCACTCAAGTTTCTCAACAACAGGTACCATTTATGACTCTGTCATACTCCATGTTGGTGTGAATGACTTGAAACATACCTCCCTGGATTATATGAAGAGAGACATGATTGAACTTGCTGAATATGTGTCTCAGGCATGTATGTCCCTAGCCTTAACCTACAGTCACCCAGAATAATTCTTCAATACAAACAGAAAATGATTGACTTTAACAACTGGCTTAGTTTCTGGTGTCATTCTAGGGGGGATCCAGTATCTGACAGCCTGGGAAGGTATGATCGACAGACCATGATGCTTTGCCAGAGATGGCCTGCATCTGTTTCACTTGGGCTTCAGGCTTCTGGAAAAGGCACTTACCTCCCCCATAGTGCCTTTTTTACAAAAAGTGATAAGGATAAAACTACCAACATAAAAATTTCAACAAAACCTAAATTAAAAGTCATGCTGTTAAACCCTAGGAATCTAAACATGAAACTGCACTCATTGCAAGCATTCTTAACCATGGAAAATGCGGACATCTGCGCAGTCAAAGAAACCTGGTTCAAAGCTGTGGAGAGCTCCCCAGCCATACCTAATTACTCATTCTATCATACATTCAGACCCCAAACTGTGGGTAGTAAAGCCAAAGGAGGTGGAGTTTCAATACATATTAAAGACATACACACCTCCAGGCTGGTCAAAATAATATGATGCACAAGAGACACTCCAGGTGCAGATAACCATTGACAAGACCCCTATACAAAACATAAATAGCTGTCAGCCCCCAAATCTGACTCAAGATGCCCAAACTGCCTCACTAGACCTCTTTGAATCTATCAAGATTCAACCCTTTATTCTGATCCTGGGTGACTTTAACTACCCAAACATAGACTGGAAGAACTACTCATGCCAGAACACAAATGTCCAGAGATTCCTCAATTTTGTCAATGCAAATGCTTTGGAACAGCTAGTCGATACCCCCACAAGAGGTGATAATATCTTGGACTTGGTATTAACCAACAGAAGTAACCACTGCAGCATCCCTGCAATATCATCACTTCTTGTAAGATCCAACCATAAAGCAGTGATGTCCAAAGTCACCATCTCCCCCGACCCCACTCTAGCTAGGGTTAAATAGAAAAACTTCTCCAAAGTTGACTGCAGCATCCTAAGGGATGGTATAAACAGCTTCACAGCCCCCTCCCCCTCAATAAGAACTGCTGTATCCAAAACTATACCAAATTACTATACAAACATTTATATAGATGCATGGAATCAGGAATATCTAACTGACAGGATTAAATCATCCTCCGCAAGGAAGAGTAAACTTGTCTGGTGGTCATCTGCAATAAATAAACTCTATAACAAAAGAAAAAAATTGCTGTCCAGGACCAAGAAGTAGCAGGTGCCCAATTGGAAGAAATCTCTCCTTACCCTAAACAAGCAAATAAGAGCACTAGTGAAATCCTCCAGAACAAACTTTGAGTCCAAATTGGCCAAATCTGCTAGAGACAATCATACAGCCTTCTTCACATACGTCCATAACCTCAAAGCCTGATCTGTTCAGAACAGGTGGTCAAGAGCACTACATATACAAATGCTGTAGATATATCAAACTTGTTGGCTGACAGATCCAGCAAAAATTTCACCACTCTGTCCCCATCAGTAAATCAGGACATTTCCAGTACCTGCTCCCTTTCCCTTATATCTAGGGATCAGGTCATCACTGCTGTCTTAAAGGCAAAAAATACAGCCTCCATGGGACCTGATAACATCCCAGGCTGCATCCACATGAACTCAGGCAGGAACTTGCAGCACCATTAGACTCCCTATTCAACCAAAGCCTGAGTACCGGCTTTGTCCCAGCTGAGTGGAGGGCAGCCACTGTTATCCCTTTACACAAAGGTGGAGCATCCACCGATCCAGGAAATTACAGACCCATCAGCCTAACTAGCCTGATCTGCAAGGCCATAGAATGGATTATCATGGACCTTATTAACAAGGAAATTGGCAACCTCCAAACACTCGATCCCACACAGTTTGACTTCATCAAGGGGAGGTCATGTCTGTTAAATTTGTTTGACTTTTTTGAGACAGTCACCAAAGCCATGGATGAGGGGAAGACAATGCACACCTCCTACCTTCACCTGGCCAAAGCCTTCAACACTATTCCCCCCTCCAGCATAATAGATATACTCTTTCAACTAGGCATCAATCCATATGTTACCAGATGGGTAGCTAATTGGCTCACTGATAGACCCCACCTAGTCAAAATAGTGGAAGCCACCTCAAACAGTAGACCCGTATTGAGTGGTGTACCCCATGGTTCAGTCTTGGGGCCTCTGTTATTTTGGATATTCTTTTCTGAGGTGCAGGCCAAAATCAGTGGCTTATGGCTAACCAAGTTTGCTGATGACTGCAAGCTGGGTGCTGTCATCAACTCCTCTAGTGATGTGGATATCCTCCAAGATGGTTTCACCAAAACAAATGACTGGTGCCAGAAACATGGCCTCGAGCTGAATACAAAAAATGCATCATCATCCCCTTTGGGGAAATGACATCCCCACAAATTATCACATTAATAATAATGTCCTAAGCACGCAGTCAGTCGTGAGGGATTTGGGCACCCAGATTGACAGCAGCCTAACTTTTGACCACCATGTTGCTTCCATTGTAAGGAAAGCCTTCAACATGCATAGGGACACAGGTGGACAGTGGTCTCACCTTCGATAACCACATCACCACAACAGTCGGGAAAGCCTTCTATGTTGCACACCTCATCACTAAGAGCTTTTCATCCAGAAAAAAGGAGGTCATTGTCCCACTGTACTCATCCCTCATTAGACCCATTATAGAATACAATGCCCCATTTGGTATGTACCTCTCAAGACATCTGCAACAACTGGAAAGGCCGGAAAAATACCTCACTAAAAGAATCACAGGCCTAAAGCAGATGCCCTATGCTGACCATCTAAAAAAACTCCAGCTATACTCTGTCACATATCGTCTACTCAGAGGAGATCTCTGTTTAACATACAAGGCCATGTCAAACCCAAAGCTGTTGGACATGCTAAACTTAAAGAAATTCCAATCCCTCAGAGTCACACGCTCCAGGGATTTAAACCTTGTCATCACAATGAGAAAAACATGCTGGAGGGATAGGTTCCTGACCCAGAGACTCCCCAGACTCTGGAATAGACTGCACATACATGTCAAGCAGAGCACCTCTTTGGCTCTCTTCAAAAGAAACCTTGACGATTGGATGGGAGATAGGAAATTCACCCCAGGGATCACATCAGTCACCCTGCTAGACAGAGATCCAGGGAAGTAAATATTGTGGGAAGAAATAGGGAATTGTTATGGTTAGGCTTGTATAGGCCCTAGGGCCGATAGCCTAGTACCAGCCTATGAACCTATGAACCTATGAACATGGCCCACCTCATAAGTAAGGATATCTCATCCAGCAACTAGGAGGTTATAACATCTCTGTAGTCTTCCCTTATAAGGCCCATTATTGAGTACAACACCCCATTCAGCATGTACCTCTCAAAGCACATGCAGCAGCTGGAGAGACCATAGAGGTTCCTCACCAGGAGAATCCAGGGCCTCAAAAATCTACCATACACAGATAGAGTAAAAGCCCTATTCCTCTACTCTGTTTCATACAGACTCCTCAGAGGTGACCTCTGTCTGGCATACAAGGTGATCTCGAAACCCGCCTTGATGGGACTACTGCATATCCACAAGTCAAGCTCCACTCGAGTAACCAGCATACTCAACCTCAACCCTGGTCTGTGACATCAATAGGACTTGTTGACAGGACAGATCTGTGTCCCAGAGACTCCCCCATCTATTGAATAGACTCCATGCCAAGTAGAGTACCTCTTTATCCCTTTTTAAGTGCAACCTGGATAAGTGGATGTGAAATAGAAAATACATGCCTGGGATTCCACCCGTGTCCCTGCTGAACAGGGGCATCAGGTACTGATTTGTCTATGCATGGGCTAAACTCTTAGCTAGGGTTATAACGGCCTCACGGCCAATAGCCTAGTAACATTCTATGATCCTATGAACCTATAATCAGTATCAGTGCCAGTGTCAGTATTAGTATCTATTGCTGATGTTTATTTAAGAATTGGGTTCATTTTTGACTAAGTCAGTATAATGATTATCACATAGGTTTATAGGTGTGTACTAGGCTAATGGCCCTGGAGCCTTTACAAGCCTAGCCCATAGACGTGCCCTGGCATCGTGCCGCCCAACGTTAGTTCCCAGTGCCTTTATCAAGTAGAGCCACTGGAGTGATCCTGGGGGTGAACTTTCTATTATCCATCCACTCATCAAGACTTCTCTTGAAGACGTATAGGAAGGTGCTCTGCTTGACATGTATGGGAAGTCTATTCTGGAGCATGGGCAGTCTCTGGGTGAGGAACCTGTCCCTCCTGCATGTTCTGTTGATTGTGGTAATGAGGTTGAGGTCTCTGGAGCATGTGGTGCGGAGGGATTGGGATTTCTTTAGATGTAGCATTTCTAGCAGAGCTGGGTCAGACATGGCTTTGTAAGTTAAGCAAAGATTGCCTCTAAGTAGGCGATATGGGACAGAGAATAGCTGGAGATTTTTGAGTCTGTCCATGTAGGACGTGTTTAATGCCTAGGATCCTCTTTGTGAGGTACTTCTGTGGCCTTTCCAGCTGTTGCAGGTGTCTAGTGAGGTACATGCCAAATGGGGCATTATACTCGATGATTGGTCTAATGAGGGAAGAGTACAGAGAGACGATGACCTATTTCTTCCTGGATGCAAAACCCTTGGTAATGTGATGTGTCACACAGAAGGACTTTCTGACCACAGTGGCAATGTGGTGATCAAAGGAGAGGTTTCTGTCAACCTCCATCCCCAGATCTCTTATAACGCCTTCAATGTTCAGTAGGCTCCCATTGATGTGGTAGTTTTTACCAAGGGGGATGATGATGCATTTCTTGGTGTTAAGCTTAAGCCCATGGTTTCGACACCAGTCATTGGTCTCAGTGAGGCTTTTCTGTAGGATGTCTGCATCACTTGGGGAGCTAGTAATGGCTCCCAGATTGCAGCCAGAGTCCCTTTGTGTTGGCCTGGACTTCTGAGAAGTAGATGACAAACAGGAGAGTTACCAGGACCAATCCCTGTGGGGCTCCACTCTTGACTGGTCAGCAATCTGACTTGGCGTTCGCTACTTTCACACTGTGTGTTCTATCTGTGAGCCAGTTTGCAACCCACCTAGTGATATAGGGGTTGATGCCTAGCTTACTGAGTTTTTCTATGATTCCTGAGGGGGATTGGTATCAAAGGCCTTGGACAGATCAAGATAGGCTGTATGAACCACCTTGCCTTTATCCACAGCTCTGGTTACTGACTCAAAGAAGTCGACCAAGTTGAGCAGGCATGATCTATCCTTCACAAAACCAAACTGTGTGGGATCCAGAGTTTTAAGATTCCCTATATCCTTGTTTATTAGGTCCATGATGATGTGTTCCATACTTTACATATCAGACTTGTCAGGCTAATTGGGTGATAGTTCCCAGGGTCTGTAATCGCTCCTCCTTTGTGGAGAGGAATGACTATAGCAGTGCGCCATTTGGTAGAGACAAAGCCTGAGCTGAGGCTGTAATTGAACAGGGCACACAGGTGAAGTGCCAGTTCACTCTGTAGTTCATGTAGAACACAGCCAGGGATATTGTCAGGTCCCATAGAAGCTGTATTCTTGGCCTTGGACAGTGTTGTTTTAACCTGTGCAGCAGTAATACTGGGTGCCTGGCAATCTACTGGTATTGTGATTGGTCCTTTGTGGGGGAGAGGGGAAAGGTTGGCACTGAATCTGTCGGCCAGCTTACTGGCAATATCTGTTGGCTCAGTATAAGAGGTACCATTGTGCAGTAGCTCAGAACAAATTTAGGTATTGCCATGGAGGTTCTTTACATAACTATAGAAGGCCTTGTGGTTATCTTTACTATCTGCTGCAATTCTGTTTTCATAGCTAGCTTTAGAGGATTTGATTAGGGATCTCAACTTTTTGTTGAGGCTGATAAGGGAGTTTTTCCAGTCTTGGGACTTCACCTTATTCTGCATAAGTTTCCTTCTTCTGTTGTAGAGTTTGTTTACGGCACGGAACCACCAGATTGGCTTCATTTTTTTGGAGGAGAGCATCTTGGTTCTATTGGGTATGGTGAGATCCATGCATTTGTGTACGTGTTTGTAGAGCGCATTGCTGTATGATTCAATGGTCATGCAACTATTCTCCATTTTCATGGGTGCCGTGAATAGCCACCTCTGTTCTTAGGAGTCCGAAGTTAGCTTTGGAGAAGTTTTTCATGGTGGTTACCTTTGTGGGGGTGGGGTGGATTGATTTCCAAGGTGATTAGTCTGTGGTCAGATCTAACCAGGGAGGAGTTGACTATTGATGTAGAGCAATGGTCACCAATATTAGTAATGACCAGGTCAAGGATGTTGCTACCTCATATATGTTTTCATTCATTTTGGACATCATGAGTGTGAAAGCCAGAAGTGTAGCTGGTTCAACCAGTGCCCTGGGCCAGTACTGAGTAAAAAAAGGCATTTCACTGTAATATGCAAATCACTACATTGTAAGTGATCAGCTTATTACAGTTAGATTTATGCCCCACCTCCCAGTTCTTCCAGTGAAGAGCAGATGTTCGATGGTTCTTCTACCTTCACACCAAGCAGGTGCATGACAAGCTGCCCTCCCACCTCATGCCTTAAAGAGTATCCCTAATGTCTACTGTTCTCCCATACCCATGTTTTCCAAGTTCTTCCTGGGTCCAGTGGTTACCCCAACCCCATTATATTTACATTCCATTAATGTTTGAGATGTAAAAGTTCTCCCTGGTGTCTAGTGTTATCCCCAAACCATGTTGTATTTAAGTGACTTTTAAGCACATTACAAAGAGTAATCCTTGGAGTCTAGTAAGTGGCTAATGCTGTGTGTCATTATGGCATGTAGCTAAAGACTTATTCCTGGTGGCAAGTGGTATCCCCAGTCAAGTGCTGCAGGCATAGATCATTAGCCAAGGTATGTGTGTAAATATGGAAGCCACCCCAACTCATACACACACACACACACACACACACACACACACACACACACACACACACACACACACACACACACACACACTCACATGTACACTCACACATGTAACCTCTCACATACACTCATACACACACCCTAACACTACACATTACCACTAGACCTCTGCATCATTTACCTCCTATATGATGGATGAAGGCATCTTTTTGTTATGTTCATTACTGTAAGCAGCCAGGAGCAGCCATTCCACTTAAAGCAACTGTGTGATTTTCTGAATCACTTGGCTGTTTAAATGCCATATGGTAAACAGTCCTGGGGACAGTACATGACTGATATTTGCACAAAAACAAAAAACTGTCAGCACAAGACAGAGAATCAAAGACTTTATTAAGTCTTAATCCATTTTAATATATTTTGGAAAGCAAAAACTTTCTCAAATCTTAATACAGACCGGTTTGGGCTCAAAAGCCTTTATCAGTGTAATCCAACACCCAGTGGTGTTCCCTTTTATACAATGACAGTCACCCTTACAACCAATACAAAATCCATAATGGTTAACTAGCCTAACTATTGCATAACCCTTAATATAAAAATTAACATGTCTATTAATAAAAAACAATAATACAAAAAAATAATATAGGTGGCAGTACACTAAACACAGAAAGTGTGATAAGAGACTTAGGGACACAGGTGGACAGTGGTCTCACTTTCGATAACCACATCGCCACAACAGTCAGGAAATCCTTCTATGTGGCACACCTCATCACGAAGGGCTTTTCATCCAGAAAAAAGGAGGTCATTGTCCCACTGTACTCATCCCTCATTAGATCCATTATAGAATACAACGCCCCATTTGGTATGTACCTCTCAAGACATCTGCAACAACTGGAAAGGCCTCAGAAATACCTCACTAAAAGAATCACAGGCCTAAAGCAGATGCCCTACGCTGACCGCCTTAAAAAACTCCAGCTATATTCTGTCGCATATCATCTACTCAGAGGCGATCTCTGCTTAACATACAAGGCCATGTCAAACCCAGAGCTGTTGGACATGCTACACTTAAAGAAATCCCAATCCCTCAGAGCTACACGCGCCAGGGATCTAAACCTTGTCATCACAATAAACAAAACATGCTGGACGGATAGGTTCCTGACCCAGAGACTCCCCAGACTCTGGAATAGATTGCCCATACATGTCAAGCAGAGTGCCTCTTTGGACCTCTTCAAGAGGAACCTTGATGATTGGATGGGAGAAAGGAAATTCACCCCAGGGATCACGTCAGTTACCCTGCTAGACAGGGGTCCAGGAAAGTAAATAATGTGGGAAGAAATAGCCAGGGAATTGTTATGGCTAGGCTTGTATAGGCCCTACGGCTGATAGCCTAGTACCAACCTATGAACCTATGAACCTATAACAATACATATAATATATGTTGTACACACCATAACGGACAATAATCATAAATCTTTACAAATGTTCATTCAGGCCAGGTGGGAATAACCCACCCAGTCTGATGATCCACGCCTTTTCTTTTTTGTTTAAAAATTCATGCCAATTAGTTTTATTGAATCTTTGACTACCAACCTTATCAATAACAGTAAAATGAAAATTGGCCATATTGTGAATAAGAATATGTTTATATAGTGCATTGGTAATCACCTTATTCCTTATATTACTCAGGTGTTCCGAGATGCGCAGTTTTAGAGACCTAGACGTTTGACCGATATAAAATGCGGAGCAATGGCAAACAGTCAAATACATTACCCAATTACTACTACAATTAGCAAACATCTGAATCTCAAAAATATGTTTGGTATTTTTAGTTGTAAACTCCTTTGTTTTAAGAACATATTTACAAAAACTACAATGTTCATAAGGGAAACATCCAAATAATCTAGTGCCATCCAATGTACATTGGATTTTCATATTGGAAAATGGATTTTTTTATAAAAATTGAGGTGACCACCTAAAGTCACACCCCTATGAAAGGAAAAGGCAAGCCTATTATCCAATATTTCATCCATACATTCATCGGATAACAAAATATCCCAATGTAGTTGGATTAAATTAGTCAGCCGTTTAGTATTCCTACCAAATGTAGTCGTGAATCTGATTTTGGATCCACTGTTGGACTTATGGCTCTGATAACTAAGCAATTCCTCTCTGGGCATCTTACCAACTGTATCACTGGTTTGGATTAAATTTTTGGCCAAGTAACCCATTCAGTAAACCTCCTAGTTAAATCATTAAATTGTACAAAATCCACTTCTCTAGAGCAAATGCGTCTAATCTTCATATATTGGAATTTAGGAATATTTTTAACAATGTGTCCTGGATGACAGCTGGATGCATGTAAAAGGGAGTTAGAATGAAATGGCTTCCTATACACTGTGCTCTGAAGGGTACCATCTTCCTGTTTATTGATCACATCCAAAAAAGGAACACATTTCCTATCATGACTAACTGTGAAGTGAATACCCCATTTTTTTCATTCAGATATTGCACAAATTCTCCCAAATATTCAGCATCAGATTTCCAAACCATCCAGCAGTCATCCAGGAACCTTCTCCAAATGTCGATTTCGTCAATGAAAATGTTATGATTTCCATCATAGATCATGAAATGTTCAACATAACCCATGAAAAGATCTGCATATATGGGGGCAAAAGAAGCCCCCATTGCTGTACCCCTCATCTGTAAGTAACACTTACCATTGAAGAAAAAGACATTTTTCGTCAATACATGCTCAGTTAGAGAGAGAAGGAAGGTATTAAAGTGAGGACTATATAACCCCAACTCAGTAAGCCAAAAATCCAAGTCTCTTAGCCCTGCCCAGTGAGGAATGATAGTATAAAGCGATGTAACATCCAAAGTACAAAGCGACCATCCATCTTCCAATTGTACATCAGCAATGATATTTAAAAATTCTATAGTATCTTTAATTTTATCCCTAACAGCTTGCAATAAGGGTTTCAAATACTTAGATATACAGAAATGGGTTCAGTTAATGAACCCCTGCCTGAAACAACTGGTTGCCTAGGTGGGTTGTGAAGATTCTTATGCACTTTGGGCAACAAATAAAGAAATTGTGAAGCCAGTTCCTTAACCTTAAAGTGAAAACATGTTTTCTCATCAATAATACCCTCATCAAAGACCAAATCCAAAAATTCATCAATTTGTGCTTTAAAACGAGGGGTGGGATCGATGGGCATGATAATATAAAATCTCCCATCACTAAGTTGTCTATTGGCTTCTGCCTCATACATAATCCAATCCATGACCACTATTGATCCCCCTTTATTGGCCTGTATAATGACCAAATCCTTCCTATTTTTAAGTATACTTAGTGCCTCGATCTCCTGCTGGTTTAAATTATTGGAAAGCACCACCTCAGTACAGCACAAATCGAAATGTAGCTCTTTCAATATGCATTTTTTTTAAATTTCAGCATGTTTACTCATTGGTGGCATGAAGGATGTAGGATGGAACATAAAGCCAGTCTATTGAGACCCATTGGTATAATCAGAATCCCTAAAAAATAACTTAAGGTTAAGTAACCGACAAAACGAAACTAGAATCTTGTACAAAATCACTTTCAGAAACCATAAAGCTGGGTATGAAATTTAAACCTTTATTCAGTAAGCCATATTCAACAGCAGATAAAACAACAGAAGAGATATTTATGACATTGTTTGTACTTTTTTGGGTTCTAAAAGTTGTAACATCTCCTGTGTGTTTGTGTTTATGTCCCCCATTGTTTTCTATTTCCCCTAAAGGGATTTTATCCAAGCCCATTTGACCATCCTTAGCAATACAGCGCTTATGTGCTGGTGATGTTTGAGAGATATCTATTTCCATATCAGTATGGGATGAAAACTCATCCCCAGAGCCATTTGTATTGTATTGACCTCTCCCCAGACTGTTACATTGGCTGTGGAGACAGCTCACTGTGCTGCATAAGTTTATGCAAAAGCACTGCAGTAGGGCTGTTTACGATCTTAAAATAATAATAATCTTATTTGTTAACCAGGTAAGCCCACTGAACACACAGTCCCTTTTCAGAGTCGACACGACAGCAATACCTTGTTAAATGACTTGCTCAAGTTTACACAGTATGCAAATGAGGGCTGAAGGAATAATGCCCTGTACCACAGGAGCTACAGCTTGCGACCTTAACATGTACCCCAACTGCCGGACAATTTGAGAATGTTTCATTAAGCTGTACGCCTTGTCTACACTTCACTGTAACTTTTAAGAATTTGGCTCCTATTCCCTGATCTAATGCTTCAGTCAATTCAGTCAGTATAGAAGTTTGGCAGAAGAGACAAACATGATGGTTTGCAATGATACCATGTTGACTACTGACTTGCTCCAGGTCCCCCTTTTCTACTAGACCATTCATAATAACTCTTTCAAAGATATTCTCTACAATAGTTGTCTTATCATAATTCGGTAAAGGATCCAGTACAATTTCTTTCCATTCTTCTGGAACAAAACTAGCAGCTAAACTCTGTTGAAACAAGTCTGCTAGGATAATACCTTTTTGAGCTTTACTTTTTCTTAACATTAACCATTAAGATTATCAGATCCATCAGTAGTATCCACCAAGTCCAGATTCTGCACAAGCCAACCAAAGCAGCTGCCTAGAGCCTGCTGTTGTCTGGGGGACACCATAAATGTAAAAAAATGTCACACATCTCCCCATTCAAATGCTGTTCTTGTTGATTTTGATGAGTGAAAGCAAAGTTCCAGAAAGTCTTCTCTCATTAACTCAACAGTAGAGCCATTTAGAGAATATCTCCTGGAACTAAACTTAGTGAAACATGGTATTTTTGAACAGCCAGGGGCCATGGTACAAACAAAATGCTTGCTTTTCTAAACAACTGAGAGCTGGGAATGAGTCTATCTGAAGCTTTGCCTTGCTTGCTCTTTTTAATGAGTTTTACACTATGTGTCCTTCATGAAAAATGCTTTACTGTGCAGCCTTCAGAAAATGTTTGGTAAAATTACACACACACATACATGCAGAAAAGCCTTTTGCTTGGGCTTTGCTAGAATCACAGAAGTGAAAGGAATCTATTAGTTCTCATTTGAACTTGGATCCAAGACTTCCTGTCCTAGCTGAATGAGGAAAATGTAAAACCATCTGTCCAGAGGCTCTTGTTAGTCCATGATGATGGTAGCATGTTATGAAGGAGATCTTGGGTTCAAGTCTCAAATAAGAGCTAATATTTTCCTTTCACTTTTGTGATTTCAGAAGTGATTGTTAATGCAAAGCTTGTTATTCTAGCAACATTTGGATTATATAAAAGGAATATTTAAAATCTGTTCCTGATTTTGTTTTCAGTTCTGGTGTTTGAGCTATGAAGTTAAGATGACAATAGTGAGTTGCAATAGGTTGCATTGTATGGTTCTGACAGCACCGAGATGAGATACATTTATGAGTTTTTACTTATGAAATTTATTTGTTCACTTGCTCTCAAGCAGATGTCTGAGGTGTACAGTCAAACAACTGGCTGCATCTGGTGTGTGTGTGTGTGTGTGTGTGTGTGTGTGTGTGTGTGTGTGTGCGTGCGTGTGCGTGTGCGTGCGTGTGTGTGTGTGTGTGCGTGTGTGTGTGTGTGTGTGTGTGCATGTGTACGTTTTTGTGTATGTATGCAAAGGAAATAGTTCTCAACTTTCTCTGTGTTTTCTCCTTTTTTGTGGTCTGTTCCTCATAAAATAGGAGCCTTTTTGGTAAACGTGTGGTGGACTGCAGTCACTAAATGACAAATATATAAGTTTCAGATTTCATAACCTTCAGAAAATGCATGCTAACTCAAAACCTTCTAGGTTAGCAAATTTTTTAAATGTATAGTTCAATATTTAAAATCTGTTCTTGATTTTTAGTCTTTGTCTCAAATTCTTTAGCTGAGTGGTTGGGTTATCATGGGTGTATAATGTATTGCATTGTATGTTTCTCAAAACAGCAAGCTGAAATATACTTTTAGGTCATAACTTTATGCATTTGTTCATTCATTTGATCAGAAGCAAACATTTGGTGTGTACAAAGTCATGCGACTGGCTGTAATTGATAATCATATCAACATGTGTGCATGTGCATACTTGGTCCTGCATCTCAGAGTGGTTATGCTGTAAAGGAAATAATTGATTGTAGTGAATAGGAGCATCACATGAACCATGCCATTTGGTGTGATTCTTTGTTTGTTTGGTTTGTTGATTGTTGATAGTGTGGTTTTAACTGGTTGTAAACAAAATGGACATTGTGAAGTTTTGATTATAAATACGTTTAACGTAGCTTGATTTTTGCAAGTACATCGGGGTGCAATGCACTGTGTTTGGGCTTATAGCAATTTCTAAGACTTAGTGCAGATGAGTACTGTGCTTCACTACACAGTACTCCTGGGCTGCTCCTGAAAAGTGACACTTGTATCCAGTGGGCTATCCTGGGCTGTTAGCAGCTGTGTTGCACACTTGTCTTTTGAATTCTTGCACCTTTCACATAGCTGCTAACTGACTATGAATCACAGCATATCTGTATTAGTTTAATGAGTTGCCGGATGCATTTTCAATATATCAGAGTGTCAGGGGAAGAGAAGTTTACTGTTGCTCATGCTAAGTCATATTTTCAATGTGTGAATATTTTGTTTTGTTTAACAAATCCCTGATTATGATGCAGGTGTTCCAGACCCAATTAGTGGCACTGGCCAGTGTTGATGGACATGGCCATCATGGGTGGGGGGGGTGCATGCATTTGGTGCATCTTACAGTTGATCCCTGGCAGAGGTTGGGGACATGAAAAAGAGCTAAGGTAGTAGCTGAGTTGCCCCAGAGTTGAGATGATACACCAGATACCCCATTGCACATCCCTAGATATTATGGGCACGTGCAAGAGGACAGGAATTTAGGGTATACATAAAATTCATTCCTTGACAGCAAAGTGGATCTAGGTCTAACTTCCTTCCATGATTATAATTCATCAACGTCTGGAAGGCTGGCATCTCATATTTATCTAAATCGGTTATCTCTAAACCATCTGTAGAAATGGCATTACAATGAAAAGCTGCCTGAGCCTTATACTTGGCAGACTACTGGAAAGCCTGCAGCTCCTACATTTTTAAGCCATCTAGAGCTTATAATCATTTGCTGTAAAAAAAAAAAATCATTCTCACTGCTAATTTCAACTCTTCCATTGTTTCTACCCTTGCACAAAACAATACATTTCAACTAACAAGTAACAATATTTAGGAGTATTTACCAACTTCAGCACGTGTGCTAGTCTAACCCCAAGTATTTAATGGATAATAAATCCAAGAGAAAGGCAAAAATCTCACACATTTGCTCACATGGAAATTAACTGACAACCATTTCCTCTGTTTTATTAATTTTAATTATATATCCTGCTATCCTTCAAAATACTGAAGCCACTATGACAGGTGGGGAGAGAGACATTAGAATTACCAAGAAAAATTAATAAATAATCTGAAAACAACTTAAAACGACTCCCCCACTGCATAATTATTTCTACAAATTAGTCTTCCTGTCTTATGGAAGCTCAATTTCCAGGGCAAATAAAAGAGGCAAAAGTGGTACCCTGACCTATCCATGTACATAACCATCAAAGAAGAACAAATGCATTTGAAGTGTTACAGTACTATTGAGTAAGTTATCATGTTCTCAGTCTGTGTCCGCTGAGTACTTGTGCTTTGATAGTAGTGTTTATTTTTTGAATCTTTTAAACAGTTAGCATTGGTTGTAGATATTGTTTTTCCGCATAATCTAACAGACAGAAATGTGTTGACAGACTCTAATTACCATCAAAGCTTCATTGTACATGTTTGCTTAATCTAAACCTACAGAGGATGTAACCCAAAGCCTCTCAGAACCAGAAATAGACAATCTAGGCATAACTTATGAAAACCTCTAAACTATTCAGTCCCAAAGACAGAGCAGGGTGCTCCCTTTCACTAATCTCTCTCCCTCTAGAAAGAGGAATACCTGCATAACTCCATTGGCTGCATGCCTACTTACAACATGTATACATTAACCCACACATAATTGTCTGTAAAGCAAATTAGCTTTACAGATAGTCATAAATTTTGCTGAGTATATTTAATAATGGAATTGGCCTATATTCTCTCAGGGCTCTATTGGTTTCTCTGGTTTGAACATCAAAGCAATATCTGTATTGTTCTTGGAAGATGGTACTCTTCAGTCCCTTTCTGTTCTTTTAAAATGTCTGAAATATCAGATAATGTGACAGCATCCCTGTATCTATGAGACCACCTGTCTCTGGGAGCATTCAATGAGAATAACATAGAATCTTTAGTCATAAAGTCATCAACTTTGCTTCATACTTTCCTGCAGGCCTCGCTAACCATTCTATCCTCCACATAAACTACTGAAAGTGAAAAATTACTTAAAAATTCCCCAGCACATGCTGAGATGTCTCCAAATTGTGCCATGCAAATAATCTGAAAACTTTCATGAAAGTCTCCCAAAAAATCACTCAGGCTCTACCAGTAAACCATGACTATGTATGGGGTGCTGATGTTAATTAATGCACAAACAAAAAGCTAAAATATGTAATTATCTATGTGAGAGTGGTAAATACTCCAACATATTTTTCTAGATAAATCTTCATCTTTTTTGTAATGTGTTTTGTATCTCAGTCTGCAAGATCCTTGTCTCTTCCTTGGTTTGTGTCCTCCCTGAAACCATACAACTAAATTCTTTAACTTCTCCCATGATTTAGCATGCTGGGAAGTCAACTCCTGTAGACAAAGGTAAAGATAACATCCAAGAGAGTTAAAGGGTAACTAGAACTCTCCAGATTAAGATGACAGATCCTTCCACATAGCTGTTCGGTGAACTTCTCACTTAGCCCACCACATTTTTTTATATGCCAAATATGGATAAGTGATTATAACTGACAAAGTCTCCATAAGAGGTAAGTGGAGAGCATCAAAGCCCATAACCTGAAAAATAAAGGACTCAACCAGTGATGTCTGTATATCCTAGAAGACCTCAAAGCCACTGATGAATAATGAGTGAAATATATAGATGCATGGTTCCGGCAGCTCAACACCTAGCATATGACATCGACTTATTTTGGTCGGTAGAGTTCTGTAGGGTAGAGAAACAACTGAAGCTACTACCTAATACAATCTTCCCTGTTCTCATGCAAAGAAATTGTTGAAACAGACTCTCACAGCATTAGGCGATGATCCTGGAGGGATTTCCAGGGATCCATCACTAATCTGGATATCAAACAAGCAATGATTAAAACCTATTAATCTCCCAGAGACTTCTCTGCAGGAACACTGCAATACAGTATTGCAAATGTATGATCAAATCACCATCACATTCATTATCCAGATGAATGAGAATCAAAGTTAACCACCCCAAAACTAAATATCCCTTGCTTCTCATGATAAAGAGTATTAGGATGTGATTGCGGCAACAGCAGGACAGCTTTCACCTGCTTCATATATCATAAAGCCTTGCTCTGCTTGACCAAACTCTGAAGCCCATATGTGTTAACTGCATGAATTAATGTGACAAATTATGTAATAAAATACATTTTTGGAAGGCTACCACAAAGAGCCACACTTTGACAACCACTCATCTTTCTTATTTCCAAACCACATCTGCTTTAATCAGATAAATCTATGTGTAGTTAAAGAAAAGAAACCAGCAGGGCTGTCCATATTTCACCAATAAGAGAAAGGGCGCATTATAAGAAAAAGTAACTGTTGCTCTCAAAACATATCATATTCACCCTTATAAACTGTATACAGAGCATAATCTTTTTCAGGTCAGGAGGCATTAATTTGGTTCTACACACACTGAGTGAGGGACAATGCACTTCAATGGAGCCAGAATTCCTGGGACCCTTTCACTTAACATCTAAAGCCTCAGTGGAAACCAGATCCACATATAATCATACAGCAAAAACAAAGAAAAAAAAACAGAAAAAAAAATCCTCTCATGAAGGAAGAAAGGGAAGGATACAGCCCTCCAGGCACACACACACACACACACACACACACACACACACACACACACACACACACACACACACACACACACACACACACACACACACACACACACACACACACACACACACACCACACCACACATACACACACACGCGCGCACACGCGCACACACGCACACACACACACACACACACGCGCATACACACGCACACACACGCACACACACACACACACACACACACACACACACACACACTTACACAGGTACAAAGAAGTGCCTCTAAACACTTTTAATATAACTCCATATAATCAAACTACCAAAATGGATAGCCATTTACTATACTGAATACAGTCAGGAAAAAGGGCAATGCTGATTTCTCCTGAATCCAATAAAAAAAATTACATTTTATATAAGGAAAATATTTCACATTATATTATATTCATCAACTGTGGACAGAAGGGTAAGTCTGATACATCAATATAAAAATGTAATAATTATGAAGAAAGGCATAAATCAAAGCCCACGTTTTCTCAATCAAGACAAGTTAAATATCTAATTAGCAGAGAATACATGATTAATAAATGAGGGAAACTGGAGGGAAGAACAAGAGGATACTTTCCATGGAGTGGTTAAATAAACCTGACATGGTTAATATTCTCACAAAAAGAGAAAATATGCTACTAATAACAGTGGAGATAGTGTCCATTCAAAATATAAAAAAAAAATCCTTAAGGACCCATCATTTGCATAGAAGAAAAAAAAGTGTAATGACATTCAAGAGTCCACAGGAAAGCCTATATAGTCATTGCAAATGATAAGGAAACCCTCAACAGAAGCAAGCAAATAGAAGACTGTATGACAAATTATCACCAGAATGTAGGCTGCAACAAACTGCTATCTCTGCCCTGTAATTCCACTGACCAAATTCACCCATCTTGAACTTGCAAAAAGTAGAGAGAGAACGGAAGATAATGGTGCTAGAACAAATGAAAGAAAAAAAAGTTAAACACGTCCTCCAGAATGATACATCAACTGTAAAAAAAAAATCTTAAATGGTGAGTTCATTTGTTGCATCACAAACAGGATCCTTGGTTTATTCAATCACATACCATAACCAAGCTTTTCATTAGGGCAGTACAAAAGAATACCATATCCATATGAAAATCACCAGTTATAATCCAACTCACTACTTCTCCATAAAGGCCACAATGAAACACTTGCACTTTTTATAGGCATCTCAAAATATAGCTTCTTTAGTGGGAGTATTAAAGATTGACAACACACGTCTCATTTTTTTTCAGTAATGCAAATGCTAATCTGTTCCTTGGTTGAAAGTAAGCCAGACTCCTTAAATTGTCCAAAACAGTCTTGCAGAACTGTTCACTCCTACATCAGGACATGTAAGAGGCAAGGATAACACAATGCAGCTTAATTACACCTTTTTCAATACAGTAATCACAGACTCCAATTTCTCTTTCTGCTCAGATACCAACTTAGATTAATAATAGTCAGAAATTATCTTGGCTGAATTATAAAATAAGAAGCCTGTCATTTAATGCATACACAAAATCAGTTATTTCTGACAAGATATTAGAAACTCCGAAATTAAATAGCTGAGCCCTAGGATCCAAAATATTTAGCTGCTAAAGCCCAGTGTCCCATAAAATCTATAGGACCCAAAATCTTTATTTTATAACAATTGTAGTCAGGTTTTAAAAAGGCCACATTATCCTAACTCTCTAAGTTTCTAGAAACAATTAGCTGTTTTAAGAACTGAATGGTAGCCCAGCTTTTATAAATCGTCCAGTTTAAACATAAGAGATTAAAAGTGTTTCATCAGAAAATTAGATTAGATTTCTAACTTTTCTATCCTTAGCTCTTGGTCCTGCATACATTGTTCTACCTGTTGAAGCTTTGAGTTATGAAGGGTCAATTTAGCGGTAAGTTCTTAAATTGCTGCCAAAGAAAGATTTCAAAATCCAGTAATACCCGAGTAATAACTGCATTACTTAGTTATGGACATTCTTTGTGTGTTCAACATTAGCCAATGCCAAATCTTCCACGTAAACGTAAAAATTATATCAAAATGCTGTGTGCTTTACAAAACATCATAATATGTTCTTTCTTTCCACTTGTCCTCTTCCTCTAACCCACGTTAGAAAGCTGAGGAGAGAGAGAATTACAAGTGAAACTGATGCCTAGCTCTAAAACAATTAGCAAAGGATTAGGATTCAGACAGGGAAGAGTCTTACTTGTAAACTCCCATGTTTGAAAATATGAAGTACTTATTAAATCTTGTAACACTTCCTTAATCAACTAAGTTCAAGTTAGCGTTAATACTTGTTTTATTTTAGGAAGCTTTACTATACACTGTCAATATTGCAATTAATCCTAGCAGAAGAAAAAGGTTTCACTGCTTCAAATTTATCACGAGGTATGAAATTATTCCATTGTAATGCAACTGGTATTAAGCAAACATCAAGCATTTGACACTCCATCATAATTAGAATGAAATAAAGAAAAGTTTCATCAGACCTGCTGTTATTATTCATGCCTATATTAAATGTACCTACATTATGACATTCAAGAAATAAAGTAACAGATGTGCATTGCCAATAAGAATAGGGACACATTTAAGACCGGGTCTCAAGATGGCTATTTGTTGAACAACAGAACAATCCCAGAAATATTTATTTATATTTATATTTTTTCCTGTACCTTGTTCTCGTCTCTGCTTTCTGACAGTTTAGTCTCCCCAATCATATACAAGCCCATTTTAACCTGATGGTGTGAGATTACCCTACAAATTCACTAGGACAAGAGTCAGTATGGGCAGACATCAGGGGTGCTTGTGCTCTCACAGGCATCTTAGCAATAGGGAGACATTTTCATTTATGACCGTAATGCCTCCTCTAGGTGATGGCATATATACTTGCATCAGCTTGAAGGACTGCCTACCTCTCCACCATGCCTATACATATGAGCTCCATGACATGGCAGGATAAAAGCTACCATCACAGGCTTGGGCAACCACAGTGCATACCCCTCCTGGACTGGCACCCTGCTTTCAGTATTCATGAGTTCTTCACCTCACCCCACTGAAGCTGCAGTCAGAACCATCTAGGAAGTCACCTCTTTGTTTCCCAAAAGAGGCACTACCCATGCTCCCTGCCAGCAACATCAGTCACCTGACCTGCTAGTTGAACCGATTCACCTGGGTTTTATCTTTCTATACCACTTGGTTGGCTGGTACCAGAAGTTTTTATAACTGAAGCATTGTCTATGTGATTTAATATACCTATGAAATCATTGTCACTTAGAAAATACTATAAGAATTTACTTTAGGATATAAATAATAATGGCAAAAATAGTCTATTACTTTTTATACCTTTTGTTTTGCTGTTGGAATGCTCCTCGTTCAAAGTTGCTTGATCACATTTTTGTTCCACTGGTTATACCTCTCAACTGTACAGGTTTTCTCAAAATGTTCAGATTTTTTGTCTGATATTTTTGGTCTGTTCCACATAAAACTTGGGGTTTTCTGGCAAATCAATGAGGTCTGAACCCACTAAATAATTACAGACATTTTAGTTTCAGAATTCATATTCATAAAATGCATTCTAATACAGCACCTGTTACACTAGCAACTTTCTAAGTTTATAAGATCAATATTTAAAATCTGTCCCTCATTTTGGATCTTGTCCCCCCATTATTTTTCCCTTTGTCCAGACAGACATTGAGAGATAATATGCCACTGATCATTAACATTCATTATCTGATCTGGTTGTTATACATTTTTTTTTTTGGCCACATAGAACTATATTTTATTCTGAATCAATTTTCATACAAGGTTCTGAAATATTTATTGAATTTCTTAATGTGATACCCTCATTGGTATTCTGTGGTCACCAGAGTCTTGGAGCAGATATGTTTTGAAAGGAGCATCCTTCCTATTGGTGGTTCTTTCTGCTGCCATGGAATTACACAATTAGTACTACAATCGTTAATATCCCATTGTATGTTTTTTTTTTCTTTTAATCAAATTCTTTTCAAGATTATACTATTTTGAATTAATGGTTGAAAGTATTCTATCTGCTGAGCAGCCTTGTTGTATCATGGAATGTTCAGTAGAATAATGCGTCATGGTCCTTAAGTATTATGCGAATAGTAGCGCATTCAGAAGCTTGGGCAGAATTTTAAGAAGTCAGGTACTCCATGTTTATGGTGTATACTGAGCAATTCAAAACCCCAAATCTATTTATTTTTTCTGATGCATACTATAATCATGCTGTAGGCTTTCAGCGTTTACATTAGTGAAAGTGATTGGTATAGAGTATTGAGCATTCCCAGTTCACACCATTTGGAGGCAACATTCTATGGTTTATTATAAATTAAGAATCTAAGACTTTGTTAAAATTCAAACTACTCCATGTCTTTTAAGGAATAATATCTATTTTGCTCTACCTTATGATGAAAAATTAGATATGGCATGTAAACGTAGTTTTAATGCAACCTTTGTGAAAGAATTACTATTATAACATACCAAGAAAGCTAGACCATATCTACACAGTGTTGACCATAATAGATTCATAGGCAAACACTAGGCTAACTCCCTGTAGAGCCATTTTAAGCCTAGCCAATAACTTGAGGACAGAACAAAACCCTGTTCTGTGTAGCTATGGGATAAAGACCTTAACCACTATGTCAAATCCTGGATAATGCATGCATGCATGCAATTCTTGCTGAATGAGATCACCTTATGAAATAAATACATGCATAAATAAGGCAATGGATGAGAAATGGATTTCTCTACTTCACAGAACTGAGCACACATTACTGCACAGTGGCAAGAACATAGAGAAGAAAGATTATGTTACTGTCACAAAATATAAAATGCTTCTTCTGCACATCTGTGAATCCCCAAATGCTGAAGATTTTACTGGATAAAAAAATTGATGAAATGAAAATAGTAAAACCAGCGACAAACACAATGCAATACGGGAGTCCTTTGCACGATCATAGTGAAAACCATAAAGGTGATTTTCTGGTCTTAAACCAGACCATTGTTTTTACATTATGCTTTTTAGCATTGATTTTATTAAAATTTGAAAAGGTATGCACACACAATTGTTAAAATGAACTTGTTTTTGTATTGTTTTAAAAAAAGCACGTAGTAAAGGTTGATAAATTCATGATGTCACTTCCTGTGACACAGAGTTTAAAATGACTTTAACTTATTTTGTTAATTGATTCTCAAACCTCTGAGGAAGCTATGTGTTAGTAGCGAAAACGCCTTTTTTGTTTTTAATAAAAATTGCGTTAAGGACTACTGGATTGTTACTGTTGGTGTTCGTGCAAAGGACTCCCGTATTGCATTGTGTTTGTCACTGGATAAAAAAATGGTTGAAGCTTCAACCCAACAGAAACATTTAAAAAAAAACTTTTTCTTTGTTTGCAGGGAAACCACCAATTCACAGCTTATGTTGGAGACTTTCCTTAGCACTCACCTAGCTTAGATGGGTTGTTAAAAATGTTGTTTTATTATTTTTTAATGTTTTTCATTGTTTTAACAATATTTGTTTACAATATTTGTACATAAGGGAAACAGTACATTTATACAAATAATATATATATATATTTTATTAGGTGTGATTGATGAGAATGTATGGAAAAGGCTATTTATTGGTGCATTTAAAATGATGTAACCATATAAAAAATGGGAAGTGAGTAAGGTTGGGTTATCTGATGAAGTTCCGTTTTTTTATGTGAAGTGGTGAATAAAGGAACGAAAGCGCTAATAACTTTGTTGGATTGGTGCCTTGTTTTTTTCACTTCTGAAGAAAACTAGTGTTTTCATTTGTTTGTGGTTCGAGATTACAGTGTATAGTGTGGATTTGTTTTCAAGCACCCACTTACTAAAATATATCTACTCAACAGTTAAATAACTAGGGATAAACAAGAAAAAAATTCTCAAATATTATATCATTTTCAGCATGCTAATACATCATATTGAGTTTGTCTAAGATTGCAGCACACTGTAATACCCTCTGAGGCAGATCACACATGCAAGATTACTGGAAAAAACAAATGATTCTGCTGGCAGAAAATAACAGAATACAGAATTAAGTGGGCTGTCTGTACATTCCAGATGTCATAGGAGTCCAGGTTCTGCAAATTGCATTTTAGAGTTTTTTGCCAACCTTTTGAACCATGTATGTTATGCACTCCTTATCTTATTTGCAGGAGTGATATAGCTTAAAATAAATACTATTAGCACCAAAGATGTGAGGGATAGGGGTTACAGGCAGCAATCAAGATCTCACTCTGGAGACTGACTTAATTTTGTACTGCCTATTAAATGTGTACACAAAAGACCAGGTAATGCCTCTCAACCACTTAGCACAAAAAATGTGGACAAAGGCTAAAATAATTGGAGGGGGAACAAAGGCACAAAAATAGGGTCAGGTTTTATATATTGCTTTTATAAATTTAGAAAGTTGCTAGAATAGCAGGATTTGTGTTAGCATATATTTATCTGGAGAATATAAAATATGAAACTCAAATGTATGTCATCATTTAGTGACATCAATCCTCAGTGATTGGCCAGAAAACCACATATTTTATGAGGAACAGACCAAAAATATTAGGCATAATCTAGACATTCTGTGGAAATCTTTGGACAATTGAGAGGTATGGACTGAGTAGCTATTTCAGAGTCAAACCCTTTCCAAAAACATCAGAGGTAAGCCACAGCTCTAGTAGAGTGAGCCCTGAACTTTAAGAGGAGGGCTTTTCTCATGGTGAATGCAACAAAATCTGACAGCCTGAGACAGTCAGCAAGAAATGGTATACTACTATTACACCTTATTCAAATGCAACATACTAAATAGAATTAACATTACTATCTCTAAATGTTAATGGATTAAACAATCCAAGGAAAAGAGGCAAGCTTTTAAAATACTTAAAAATCAACAAGGTGCAAGTAATATTTATATAAGAATCCCACTTTAAGGCTAATGATAAATTCATGTGGATGCCCTAGGAATATACAATATTATCTCACTAATCTTATAAGAAAAAACAAGAGGTATCATTATTTTATGGAAAAATTATCACTATGCCTCAAATCATATTTAAATATGAAGATAAGGAAGGACTAATAACAATAGTAATAATAAAATATAATAATAGAATTTGAACTTTAGCTAATATTTACTGGTTTCCAAATATAGGGATGGTAACAGTGAGGAAACATATAAATCTAATCAACAGAGTTCAAAAGGGGTTCTAATTCTGGGTGGAGACTTTAATTGCATTATAGATAATTCTGAGACCACAAACAGTAAACCTATTCATCTATCTCCAACAGGGAAAGCTCTTAAAAACTGGACAGGTAATTTAAATTTGATTGACACATTTGCATATAAAGAAAATACCTCTTTACCATATTCACATAGAGATTATAGATTCAATACTCAAACTAGAATCGACAAACTTTACATATCCCAAGATCTAAATATGAAAGTAATTAATTTTACCATTTTACCATGTCCTTTTTTGGATCACAATTCCCTTATTCTTAAAATGGAATCTGACTTTAAAAAACTAAACTTAACAACTAGAATTCCTGCCTACATTATTAACTTAAAGCAATTCAAACCATGGCTACATTCAGAAATAAACTATTTTCTATAAACTAATAATTTAGAAGATACGAATACAGTAATTTTATGAGATACATTAAAGGCTTTTTTATATGGAAAAACTCTTTCATGGTACAAAAACAAAACCAAAGAATGGGAATCAGAACTGCAAAATATACAAAAACAATTAATATAAACACAGATGACTCCATTGATACATCCACAAAGAAAAAAGGAATAGAACAGCTAAATAAAAAATATAATGAAATATTAATACATAAGACCAATCTAGCTTTAGAAAAACTTCATACTCGATGTCTTCTAAACATATACATACTTTATCAATGAGAATAAAAAAACAATCCACTGAAAATAGTATCACAAAAATTATACATGAGGGTAAAAGCAACAGAGCAGTTTCAGATATTAGTGATATTCTTGATGCTTTTAAACATCATTACTCTGATCTTCAAACAGTATTCCTCTTAACACAAATTCTATAGATATAGAAATAAACTTATCTAATATAAACAAATTGCCAGAGAAAATAAAAGTAGACTTACAACAACAAATTTCATTAAAAGAGATAGTTGATAAAATTAAGCAAAGCAAAAATAATAAAGCTCCCGGAATTGATGGAATCATAAATGAAATATATAAATTACTACCAATTCCTGCCTTAACTTTATTTCACAATGCAGTAAATGTAATTCATTCTCAATATTTTGTTCCTCCCTCTTGGAAATATTCTCTAATTACTCATATTCTAAAGGAAAATAAAAATTCAATGTTGTGCAGTTCTTATAGACCTATTTCACTTCTTAACAATGATTATAAAATCTTTACATCCATCTTAGTAAATAGGACGAAGAAATCCTTAATAAACATCATACATGAAAATCAAACAGGCTTCACTTACAACAAACACATGACAACATTCAAAGGATTCTTACTCGTATGGATGTGATTAATAGAGATAATCAAGAGGCTCTTTTAATTGCCCTTGATATTGAAAAAGCGTTTGACACATTACAGTGAGACTTTCTTTTTAAATCACTAGAAATGTTTGATTTCCCCTCACAATTTATACATTTGATAAAAAGGCTATATAGTAACAACCTTGCTTATGTAAAACTTGGTCCATTTACTTTGGAAGCCATAAAAATTACCAAAGGAACTAAACAGGGTTGCCCTTTGTCTCCTATTTTATTCTCCTTAGCCATTGAAATATTTACTATTACTATCCATCAATTCCCAAAAATAACTGTTATTAAAATACATGGACAATTCAACTTTAAAATCATGCTTTTTGCAGATGACATTCTTCTAACTTTGAGAGTTTCAGAAAAATCTTTCAAAGAATTAGATTTAAAAACTGCTAAATTTTATCTTAATTCTGGTTTAAGAATAAGTAACAAGAAATACAGATATATGATATTAAATCGAAATCATAACACCCATTTTGACTCAAATCACATAATTGGCACAATTGTATCATCCATAAATTACTTAGAAATAACTTTGTGTGATAAATACAACCGTAACCACAAATTATACAAATACTTTATCTACTATAAAATCACTAATAGAAAAATGGAACAAATTGTTTTTAAATTTTGAAGACAGATGACCTTACTCCCAAATATAAATTATATTGTCCAAGCCATTCCTATGTCTCCAAATAAAATTATATTAACTGACTTTAACAAAATCTTATTAAATGTTTTATAGTTTCCAAAAAGAAATAGAATTGCTCTTAATCATCACATTAGACCCTGGGAATTGGGGGGAATAAACTTTCCAGATCTTGATTCCTATATTAAAGTTTCCACTCTCAAATTAGCCATTAATTGGCTAGATCCTGATTTCTCATCTGCATGGGAATCCCTTCATACAACCAACTTCTTAAATGAAAACAAATTAGCTGTTAATCTCTTAGTAGATAATCAAAATGTATCTACTAGGCATTAATTTACAATATAATATTGTAAAGCCTACCAAAGTAAACATAATAAATCATATTTATAGCAATATCAGAACATTTATAAACTCAAACCTAGATGTTAAACTCTGGTTGGAACTACTAATCCCCTTCAGGATTTCTAAAAATTATCCCAACAGAATACACAAAAGTGTTTTTCCAAGTCTGGGAATCAGAACAATTAATTTGTTGGCAACACAGAATAAAAGACTTAACAGTATTACAAACTCATGAAATAAAAAATATTTATAATATCCCAGACACAGGTTGAATTATTTCACATACTATTCTCTCTCACACTCAAGATCTTTGTAGAATAATAAATAACTCTTCATTTAAAACTAAACCTAAGCTGATTTTTCATATTCAAAATCTGATATACAACAATTGGAATTGGCCTAACTTAATCTCTAACCTTTACAAAATTCTAAAAAACTACAAAACTATACCCAAACAAAAATTTGGGAAATTTATTGATAAAGGTCAAATTTTAAATCTGCCCACAGAAGTCAAATCAAATCTACTGTGAAATTAACTTCCAATCTCTAAATGTGGAAAATCTTTATGTGGAGATTTTTACACAGAGCTTTCTATACTCCCAACAAAGTTGTTAAAATACAATTATCTACCACTGTTGTTTGTTGGAGATGTTCTATGGTATGTTCAGCCAACTGGGAAAACATTATGTATGGTTGTAATAAAATGAATAAGTATTGGGTTGATATAGGTAAAGTTTGTCAAGCTTTATTTTCAGAAACATTTATTTTATCCAAACCCCTAGTTCTATTGAATGTAAATGTCATGAATACTACGACGAGAAACAATTTTTATTTCCTCTTGACTATTTTAGCAGTGGCAAGAAAATGTTTAATTAGAAAATGGAAATAATCTGCACCACCTACCTTTGAAGAGTTTCTATTATTATTGGAAGAATCAGCATTCACATAAATAAAAGTCAAGGAAACAAGAATTTACCCCAGGAAATGGACTGATAATCCTTGGATTAAAATTCTCAGCTTAATAGAAACTCTTAAAACAACACATTTTCTATAATTTTGACTAAATTTTTTTAAATAATCTGAAATTATATTGGTAAATGAAAAGTGTTATTATTTCTTTCTTGTGAAATATTTCTCATATTAGGCCAAGTGTAAATATTGTATGTAGTTATTTAATCAAAATTTACACTAGAGTGTCTGTAATATTTTCATGTGTTTAAATGTAATAAAAATATTTGAACAAAAAAAAAAAAGAAATGGTTTATTCAGAAAATATCTGATCTTTCTTTTTACCATTAAAGGATATAAAATGCTGGTTAAACTTTTTGAAATCCTTAACATTGTCCATTAAAATGTTCAATTGTCTGTGGATGTCTAAGATATACAGTATACTTTCTTCTTTGTTTTTGGGCTTAGGATAAAATACACAGACAATCTTTGGCATAGAAGGGTTGGCTTAAAGATCCATTCTATCTTTCTGGAAAATCTAGAAAGGTTGCATCAACATAAATGCCTGTAATTCAGAAACCCATCTAGTTGGTTAGATCAATAGGTAAAGTGGTCTTCTAACCTAAACCTTTTAAAGAAGCATTGGATGCGGTTTCAAAACGATATGGAGTTGACCTCTCCAAAACAAAAATAAGGTCCTAAAGAGCTGCCACTTCTTTTCTAGGAGGCTAATATGCAAAATAACTTTCAAAATTTGTTTAACTTGAGATAAAGAAGAAAGGTTTGATCTAACGGCATACAATCAGAAAAGGCCAAAAGATATACTTTTATGCATCTAGGCCTGAATTTAACAAATCATACAGGTATCGACGAATCAAAAAATAGTCCTAGCGTGAGGCAGGTCATGTTCTCTTTTACTATACTAGCTAGAAAATCTTTTTCATTTTAAGAATGATTTCTAAGTAGTGAGTATTCTGTCTTCCTTTAGTACCTGCTGTATATGAGGAAGAATGGTGCCTAAATAAGATCAACATTCTATCATCCAATTTGCTAAGTAGCAATCTTAAATTTTGGGATGGATTATTATACTTATTTGTTTTTATTTATTTATTTATATCTGTTTATTGGTGTAGTGCACTGATCTCAATGGACTATTTGCAGTCACAGCTTGGGTGAATAGAATTACATAAGAAATGAACAAAACTTATTTACAGCTACAGGGATATGCTAAAAAAATATGTGTCTAGAGCCTTTCTCCCCGGGCCTCTGCTGAAACTGGGCTCTGTCCCAGTCAGACATTCCCAGTAAACAAATGTTAAAAAAAAAATGAATAAATATTTGCAGATGCAAGAGCATGCTATGTTTAGTTCAATATCAAAACAGAGCTTTGTGGATAAGATGTAGCCATAATGACTGAGATGGTATATGTTACAGGGACAGCAGTATATGATTATATAGACAGGTATGAAGGCATTACAAGAGGCAAGCATGAATAGTTGCAAGAAAGAAAACCATGGGGGAAGACAGAAAAAAAGGTGTGAGAGGCATGCAGAGGGAAGAAGATTAGAAATGAGAAGAGGTGTGGGAGAGATGAAAAAATAAAGTAGGATGAATGAGAGGCAATAAGTAAAGGGGATAAGAAGATGAGATAAGGAAGGATGAAATAAGGATGAGTAAGTGCAGCTGCACTTTGTTTGGGTGAAGAGGTGTTCCTTGAGCTGCTGTCTGAAGTTGAAGTACTTTGGACATCTTAGACTGATAGAGGAATGGAATACCATAGTTTAGGTGCTACGATGGAGAATGCATGGACAGTATAATTGAGTTTAGTAGGGCAGGTTGAGATTGAGAGATACTCCGGAAATTATATGTGGAGTTTTGATGCAAAGTTTATGAGTGAGGGGGACTGATGTCTCAGGAGAAAGGGATTTGTGAATTAATGATCTTAGCAAGAGATTCTCAAATGTACTACCTTTTAGCTTTGGTGAGAATTTGGGAGTGGTGTTCATTATTGGGAGAGTTAAGAATGAATCGGCAGATTTTATTGGAAATGCTTTGTAAGGCAGTGGCATTTTTCTTTAAGACTGCAGCTATAATGCATATGTCTTTGACTGTGACAGTTTTGGCTGTTGTGGTCAGTAGAGATGAAAGCTTGTTCATCCAGAACAGTAATGTGTTGGTGTTTTTGCATGTGTTATAATGTGTAGCACAAAGTTAAGACATTGCTCTAGCCAAATGCTAAGGTATTTGAAGGATGTGGTAGATTCTATAGTGGTATTGTTAACAGCTTTAATGTTAAAAAAGCTGGGTGCTTTGCCTAAATAGCATTGCTTTTGTTTTTGAGTGATTGAGTATAATTTTCTGGCCTTTTAGCCACTGCGTGAGGATTTAGAGGTCATCTTGGAGCTGAATTTGTGTAAACGAATGGGATTTCACTGACCTGTAGATGACCATGTCATCTACATAAAAATTAGAGGTATTTGAATGGCTCCCTGTCACATTGTCGAAAGTTCAAATCTCCGAAGATGATATGGCTGAGACATCACCGAAGATTCGAGTTGTCGACAATTGTGTTTTGGGATTGCTGCGCCATACAGTGTGGAACCCTAGATTTGCCATTTTCCTCACTGTAGTGCGATTGATAAGATGATATATTTAAGTTGTAAGGGTTGTGGGGGGGTGCAGGGGGGCTTCCCCTACTGCAAAAATGTACAGGTAAGTTGTTCTGTGTTTTTATCAGTTTTTTGGCAATTCAAATCTTCGACTATATGGTCTCAGCCATATCGTTTTCAGAGATTTGAACTGTCGGCGAAGTGATAGTGATCCATTTGAATATGACCAGCTAGGAGTTTATTGATAAATACAGAAAAGAGCAGAGGGGCTAAAGTGGAACTCTGGGGGACTCTTTAATAAGAGGACCTGTTTCAGACGTAGTAGTGCCTACTTTCACTTTAAACAAATCTATTGGTGAGGAAGGCTACAAACCAAGGTTTTGCATCTAGTTTTTGAACAAATGTCATTATTAATTTTGATCTAATATTGCCTGGGCCAAGAGGAGTTGCCAGGAGCATCTTTGTCAACATTGTTTTGATTTTTAGAAGTGTTTTTGCAATCAGAGGAAAGGGAGGAAAGGCAAATAGCAGCATTCCAGTCAATGAGAAAGAAAATTCATCCATTTTCCATTTTTTTTAGCAAGGTGCCCTAGAACAGAACTGATTTACTTGTCTGTTGAGAAAGGATGCAACACACATCTTTTTGGGGAATCCTCTACAGGTGAATAATGTCCTGGAAGACTCTGGGTGTATTATCCACTTTGGAGGAACCCTCCTGGATCTACTCAAGGTGTCTGCTATTATCAGCTATTCTGAAGAAATGCATAAAGCTTGAAGAAGAAAGTTGCTATATATTTCAGACTCTCAGGTAATCATGACTAGTCTGCCATATCACCATGGTGTTGTTTGTTATCATTAATAATGGCCCAGGGATCCACAGCTGACTTAAGCCTTTGATAGCTTTTATTAGGGTCACCATCCCTCTAAGATTTATATACTTGCTCATGAAATGAGGCTCTGGCACACCTTGAACTTATATATCTTGGGACACTTCCCTCCATGCAAAGACTGAAGCATATATTATGACTGAGCAGGGATAGGGGGAGCAAATGGGAGACCAGAATTTAGAAAAACCTGATTGTCCCATCATAGGAGTTCCTTCTTGATGAAACTGAGCACTGCAACATGGCAAAACAAGGAATTAAGATGCTGGATCCAAACTGATTTTGGATACCACTGTATTCTTCTCATTTTTAGTCTAGCAAATCATTCATTAGCATTGATGAAGTCATTAAATCCAGAATTTTGAGAAAGACTCTTGCAGTAGAAATCCTGTGATTGGCCAGTTTCAGAAAGTGAGTTTGATAAGATGTCACTTTGTTGGGAGATATGCAATGTGTAGATAGGTGATGAGAAGGCACCCTAGAAATACTAACATGTGAGAGGGGTTTAAAGCAAGATTTGTTTCTGATTTAGCTTTAACCTCAGACTGCTGAACTGAAGAACAGCTAAATGGCTTGGATTGATAAGACTAAGATGAGCAATTGTTTGAATATGGAAAAATATGGATGCCCTGAATTCTGTAAAAGGCTATGATTAAGGCTAAGTATAAAATCCTGGAGCAATGGAAAGACCAAAGTGCAATCCCAGGGCAAAGAATATTGAATTTTGGGTAAAACCTGTGCATTTTGTTAACTGGAATGTGCAACTAGGCACCTTTTAAGTCCGAGGTTACTAAAAAAGCCTTGGCAAACAGAAGGGGAACAAGAGTGTATAAGTTAAAAATAAAATTTTGGAAACAAAAGAAAGGTGCTTATCTTTGAAAATACCAAAACTAGTCTCATTTTGCTTTCCTTTCTAGGAAGCAGAAAAATTTTGGAATAAAAACTTCTGCCTCTTTAGGATGACTCTATTACACACTTTGACAAAAAATATGAGAAAACTTGAGAAAAGACACAAGTTTGATTTTATGATAATGGGGTTGGTTTTTAGAACCCAGAGAATAGACATTAGCTTTTTCTAGAATTAAAGGCACCTGGG
The DNA here is from genome assembly GCF_019279795.1 of Protopterus annectens. NCBI lineage: Eukaryota > Metazoa > Chordata > Ceratodontiformes > Protopteridae > Protopterus > Protopterus annectens. Next base: position 510,314,855 of record NC_056736.1, read on the forward strand.
GTATATTGTCTCCAATTGGAGAGGCTAGTTTGAGGAGATGAAGGGCATGGGGGAAAGAGGGTCTTCGGGATCCATCTCCTTTACATTATCAATCTCCATGCTACTACTTCTTAAATTATTGTCTAGACAGCTTTTGCTTGGAAAGTTTAAAGGAATTAAAAATAAAACAAGATCAGAAGAAGAAAGATAATTCCTTGGCTTTAGGAGAAGATAGTAGACCTGGCAATGTACACAGGCACTGGAGTAAGACTGAAAGAATGAAGTAGAAAGGGGACAAAAAGTAGTAATTCATAATATCACCTCCAAGGTACTGTCAATTTCCTACCCTCTCATTTAAAGAATTCCTTCATTTTTGAAATTGTATTCCCCAAAGAAATGTTCTCATTGGTAGAGTCGGAAGAAATGCTATTTTCTGACTCAGACTTGCATGGAGCAGGGAAGGATAATTCAGAGACATAGTACAAGTCATTGATGTCTGATTCAGAAAGATCCTCTTCTTTTGAGGAAGAGAGGGACCTCATTCTCTTTATTGTTATAGAAACTGGAAGTGAAGGCTGAAGAGACTGGATTGCATTAAACAGGCCTTGGGCAAAAGTAATCCAATCTTCTTGAAATGTTTTTTGGATAGAAGGTCTAGAAGGAGGTGTTGAATACCTCTTTCATCAGCAAAGACTGTGATCCTAGGGTTTCCTTTTTTTAGCTGAAGCCGGATGTATGGTCTGAATGGATGTCTTTAAATCCTGTACCAAAGCAACTTCTTGAGGGGATGTGCTGGATCACGCTGCACCTCAGTGGAGATATTAGACCCAGGCCACAGAACAGACCTTAATGTTTTGAATTCCTCAGATGCCTCTTTCAGAACCTTTATCTCTTTCTTGTGGGGGAGGGGTGTCTACCAAAAGAGATTCAATCAACACAGTTTCACTCTCCAACTGTTTAAGGTGCTAATTCTCTAGGAACAAGAAGATTTTGGGAGTACATGAAAGGCAAACTGGACAAGACCTAGTATTATCGTGTTGATTGACTCGACAAAAAAAAAAAACATACAAGAGGAATGAGTGTCCTTACAGAGAATCTAAACTAATTTCCCTTCCTGACAGACATAAGAAGACCTGAATAAACTTTTCTTTAAAAAAAGAAAGGTGCTTCAACGGGGATACTTATCTGCTTAATATTGTAACTGAAGCCTACCATCCAAACTCAAAAATGCTATGCTGATGAGAAATCTGCTCCAGCATACTGACAGCAAAGAAGTTTTGAGATTTTTCATACCTCTCCACTCTTTTATAACAACACTTAGTGTCCTGCTAAAGGGCAGTCATGGGGTGCATGAGGAAGGAGCAAAAGGCTTGGTAGACTAAGTGGATGTCCAGTTGTTGGTATTGTACATGCTCTATAGTTACAGATACTGCAGCAATGATCTAACAAAGAGTACCTCTATGTATCACTCATCAGCAAAAAAGTCAATTGCTTAGCAGAAACAGTGAATTTATCTCTCTTTAATACTGATTCATTAAATTATGGGTAGTTCTGAGCTGCAGTTCCAGATAAGGATGACTTAATGGAATGGTTCATTGAATTGCTCTTGATGACATCAGCACCTCATGTATCAATTACACCAAAGATGAACTCTCATTGTAGTCTTCCAAAAGTGCAGTCGCTGGCACTGGATGGGCTTATTTTAAGACAGTTGCTAAATTACAGGTCTTTTAATGTCAAAATAAGGCACAGGCAATTTAAACATTTTATTTTTTAAATGACAAGGGTAGTATACCACCCTTTGCTGATGTGTCAAATATGAATTAACATATGCAGTTTCAAAAGCGCAGAGCATAAATGTTGTGTCTTTCTTTATGGGGCTATAAATGGAACAACAGACTGATGCTGCATTGTAACTATTTGCACTAGATTCCTCCCTTTATGACATTCACACACTTTTTCATGTAAAGAGGGGAATGAACTTTTGACCTGGAATGCAAGCAATAAGATGCAGTTAAATATGCTAAAGTCATTTTACGACAGAGTCTTTTAGGGAGTAAGACATTTTAAATTGATTAAATGGCTACTACATTGTATTAGATGATTTTAGCACCTATTTTTGATAATGATGGTTTCATGTGGTGAGGGCCTTGCATGTTCTTACAGTAGTGCAGTGCAACCTTTGCCTCACAGTATGCTTGACGGCAAGTATAGAGACATGCTCATTTATGCAGGGCAGAAAAAAAAACATTTTTCAAATATGATATGCATGCATGGATGTTGTGAAAATATTTACATTTGCTTTATAATGCAGAGGATGACTTAAATAAAACCCATTATATTTGCCGATTTTCTCTTTGCAATATATCAAGTCACTTTGTAAGTGTAGGGACATATTTAGACTTATAGTAGGCAGGATAATTTTATTTATTTTTTTATTTAAATTTGTTGACCGGGAGTGTCCGACTGGACGTAGGTCCATTTTCATCGGAGGCCCGGGGAGAAAGGCTCCACAGTAAAATAAAAAGACAGTAGTTACATTGGATTACATAGCGATTAACAATTTAACATAGCAATTACTTACAACATATTTACAGATGAAGAACATAGTACATCAGTAGACAACTAGAATCTTTATCTGTGAAGTACATAACAGACATTAACAAATGTTACAATGAGAAGTTCCTGCTGTATAATAAGTACTAGGCTTATGAGCATCTGAGCTTGCTATAATCAAGGTAGTTAGTGGAGTGGAAGGAAAGGTAGTGGTTGGATGGGGTGGATGATATTAGAGTGGGAGTTGCAAGGGCATAGCCAGCATGTTTTTAGGTGCGCTTTTAGTAAAGTTTTGAAGTGGGTACATGATGGTATGGAGGTAATTGTAGGTTGGAGTGAGTTCCATAATTTGGCTATGGTGCAAGAGAATAGTGCTTCACCAGCAGAGTTATTGGCTTTAGTGATATGCAAGTGATTTTTGTTGCTGGATCTTAGTGGTCTGGTGGTGCGATAGGGTTGGAGTAGATTCTGGAGGGATGGGACATTTAGTGGATGGTTTACTAGTTTGTGGGCGAGTGAGAGTTGATACCACTGAAGGAGGTGAGGGAGTTCAAGCCAGCCCAGTTCAGCAAGTGAGAGACAGTGGTGACTACGGTACGATGCCCCTGTGGCAAATTTGGCAATTTTGTTGTAGCAGGTCTCTAGCTTGTTTAGATCACATTGCCTTAGGTTGGTATATATTGGAGAGGCATAAAGTAGGGTGGAGATAAGGTGGGAATTTGCTTTTGAAATCTTTGCTGCTTTGGTGAGAAATTGCTTATTTCTGTATAACGCTCCTAGTTTTTTGTGGACTTTTTTATGGTCATGGATATGTGAATGTCAAATTTTAGTTTATTATCTATTTCCACTCCTAGCAATTTGGTGTGTTCAGTTGGGTATATAGTTGTGTTGTCTTTTGCTGTGATGTTAAAGTGAGAGTTGTTTTGAGTATGTTTGGTGGGTTGGAAGATGAGTAGTTTAGTTTTGTCTGGGTTGAGTATTAATTGGGCATCGGATAACCATGTTTCAACAGAGGAAAAGGCTTCCTGTGTGACTTTTTGCAGTTTGGGTAGGGACTGGGCTGAGCAGATGATGGTCGAGTCATCTGCGTATTGTATGAGTGTGCCATGTTTGGTGGCAGAGGCTAGATTATTGGTGTAAACAGAGAAGAGTAGGAGTCCAAGGATGGATCCTTGGGGAACTCCTATGGAGACAGGTAGTTGGGGAGATATGTCATTCTGCCATACAACGGATTGTTGGCGGTCAGACAGGTAACTCTGAAACCAGTTGGTGACTGATTGTGAGAAGGATAGGTTATTGAGGACAGAGATAAGTTGTTTGTGTGGGACCATGTCAAATGCTTTAGATAGGTCTAGGAAAGTAGCAGAGGAGAGATAGCCATTGTTTTTATGCTGAAGGATAGTGTTAGTAAAGGAGAGTAAGGCAGTGGTGGTGCTATGGTTTGGTCAGAAACCATGCTGAGTACTGGAAAGGAGGTTGTTAGTAAGGAGGTAGTCTGAGACCTGAGAGTGTATGCATCTCTCTAGTATTTTGGAGAGTGGAGAGAGAATAGCTATGGGGTGGTAATTGGTTAGTTCTGCGGAGGGTCCGCCTTTGTGGAGGGGAATTATATGTGATACTTTCCACAGTGTGGGAACGTAACTTTCTGACAGAGATCGGTTAATCAAGATGGATACTGGTTAGGCCAGAGCATCAGCTGAGATTTGTCGGTATTCACTTGGGAGATTGTCTGCTGCTAATTTGGTGGGTTTAAGTTTAGTTAAGAGTTTTTTTATGTTGGAGGTAGGTACAGGAGAAAAAGAGAAGGCAGTGGGGAGATTACTAGTTGAAGGTGTGGGTTGGAGGGGAGGGGGGTTGTGTTGCTTAGCTAGTGATAGTATGGTTTGGGTGAAGTGTGTGTTGAATGAGCTAGCAATATTTTTTGAGGAGTGAGGGATGTTAGGAGGAGGGGTACTGACTTTACCTGGGTGGAGGATGGAGTTTATGGAGGACCAGAATTGTTTGAGGCTGTGTTGTGAGGAGTCTAGGGCAGACTAGTAGTATTGGAATTTGTCCTGTTTTATTAGCTTTTTGACTCTATTGCGTAGTTCTAGGAATTTCTGTCTAGCTGAGGGGGTTTTGGTTTTGTGCCAGTGCTCCCAGGCTTTATCCCTGTTTTTCATTTCTGACTTAGTGGTTTTCTGTAGCCAAGGGGAGGGTTGTGCTTTGGTTCTGGAAAATCATACGGGGGCATGGTAATTAAGGATGCTCAGGAAGGTAGTATTAAAAAATTCAAGTGCGTCATTTAGACTGAGGTACTTTAGAGGATGCCAGTTACATTCTTTGAGGGATGAGATGAATGTGAGTGGGTTAAAGTTTAGTTGTTTACGTATTTGATGGTAGATGACAGTTTAGCTTGGTATAGGTATTTTTTGAGTAGGAATGTTGGGGAGTGATCACTGAGGCTATCTGATAAGCAGTCTCTTATATATGACTGGGGGCTCTTACTGACTAGTATCCAATCTAGGGTTGTGTGCTTGCTGGAGTTTTTATTTATCCTGGTTGGTGACTGGACTAGTTGGGTGAAGTCATGAAGGTGTACATGATGGGTTGGATTGTTGCCAGAACAGGATTGCCAGTCAATATTGAAATTAACTAAGATGATAGTTTCTTGGGGGAGATGGTGGGTAGACCAGCTGAGGAGGTTTTTCTAGTGGAGGGATGTTTTGGCCAGGTGGGAAGTAGCATCCAATTATGTTGATGGTTTTGTTTTGGTTAATTTTGAGGTTGGTATATATTATTTCTTCATTGCCTGTTTGTGGAGCTGATGATTTTAAGATCTGGATGTTTAGATGCTGTTTAAATATTGTAGCTACACCACCTCCTTTTTTGTTTAGCCGGTCTACTCTTAGTATGCCGTAACCTGTAGGGAGTATTTGCTCACTGATAAGAAGATGCTTATTAGCATAGAAAGTTTTGAAGATTTTTCTTGATAAGCTAATATGTGGTTGAGAGTGAATACACTGTAGAAGAAGAATAAATCACGATATGGAGGTGAAGCTATGGTTATTACCCCTCCTAACACTGAAACTAGAAAGGATGCTGAAACTAAAAAAAATAAGGCTTTAATTCCTCTATAAAATTAATTTCAGGCCAGGTAGGCATAGAATCCCTTGGAAAAATTCAGATGCTAAAGCCATTTAAAGTTGTAGATTTTCAGTTTTCAGTGGAAAGCTAAAGTAGTTTTAATGACAGAAATATTTGGATGAATAAAGTGAAATTGGTAAAAGAAAGGACTCATCAAGAGGAGGTGAATGTTATATGCATATGAAGAGAAAAAGTCAAACTTGAAATGAAAAATTAAAAAAAATGTTGCAAAATGTATATTTTGAAAACAAAATGCATGCTTACAAGAAGCAGGAGATTAACATTTTAGGGTTCACTGTGTGCATTTAACCTGACATGCTTATCTTTCTTATGCTAGGATTGGCAGAAGAGTTGTGCCTTCTTAGAAGAGTGCAGATAGCAGAGATTTTTTTTTTTTATAATAAACTGTAAATAAAAAATATGGTAGATAAGTGAGACATGTAGAAAGGATTTGAACGTTACGAAGGCATAATAAATTGCAGACCTTTAACTTGTAATGCAGAAACTGTATGCCCCTCAGAGAAATTAAATGGCCAGTTGTATGTAAAGAGGTGCGACAATATTTGCAACATTATTCTGCCAGCTTTATGTAGCAAGGATTTTAACCATGACCTAATGAATAGAATGCGGAAAGAATCTGTGGTTTAAGAAGTCCTCAAAGAAACGGTGAAGACATATGAGTTGAGAAGTGCTTTTAAACAATCAAAACCATAAACAGTGTTATAGCTCACATTTTTCTGTTTTCAGAACAATGAAAATACTGGCTGCAAGGGAATAATGCTTCCAACCATAATATTCTTATTCCTAAGATAGATTTTGCAAAAGAAGAGAAACAAGAGAAGTCCTTTGGGAAGCTAAATGTGGAGTTTTTGAAGAAGAAATACATGATAAATGATGCAGGGTGTTTTATAGAAGAAAGGGTAACTCTACTGCATATTTTCTATCCATATCTGAATGCTGAACTCAAGGTTATATGCTATTGGACGTAGACTTTGCAACTGTTCTGGGCTTGATTCCCACAGCCTTCATTTGCTTAATGTTTAGCCCTGCAGATATTGATCCCAGGGCACCTGTGAGAAGACATTTTATGTGCAGTGCATGGACTTACCCAGTGTTAACAAATTATAAATGTGTGTTGTAAATGTTTCATCACCCAAGCCCCTGTTTAGACTTATCAAGGGCTACAGAACTTGTCAGAGATTTCGGATGCGTGGCTAGGCTTAAAAAGGCCCCTGTGATCATTATCTTGGTAAACACCTATGAACCTGTTTATGCTATTTATTTACTTACTTTTTAAAGGCTGGTTTGTAAAGTGTAATAACAAAACACACTTTGAATTTACACTGATTGCTTAATTTTGAAAGTATAAAATAGATTTACAAAAAGTGGATTAGGATTAAAAACAGAACCAAAGTGGTCAATACAGTCACTTATAAGATGTTGATGTAGGATGCAATGTTTTATTTTAGAAAAAGTTCATGACTTTAAGACGTTATATGGGTAATTCTTTAAAGAAAGAAATACAGAGTTTATCCTTTGGAAGGAAGTGTTTATAAGCAGAGCAAAGCACACAAACTAAATAAGAAATCTAGGAGGGAATTTGTGTATTAGTTGAAAAATAAGCAAATTACTAAAACCCTAGCTCCCTATTAAACACAATTACAAGCTGACAGCAGATTTTCCCTAAAGTAATAGCAGGTCTGGCCTTTGGCCAAATGGTGCCCTAGGCAAAATGGTTCCACAGTGTCCCCCCAACCCCACCCAGTGCCCCCCATCCTGGTCTGTCTACACTATCCACATTACTTTTTCATTCTTTTTCTCATAGTTTGGCTTACTCTTCCATTTTTTTTTCCTGTATTCATTCAACATACTTTAAATAAACTGTTTAGAAGACAAAAAATAAACAAATAAAGGCTGGAAAAGTGTCCCTGCTGAAGCGGTGCTCTAGATGGCTAATAGATGACAAGGCAACACTTAGTTATGGATTGGTAGTCAGTGCCTGTCTGCAGAAAGATTAGGTTCATCTCCTAACTGATGCAACATGGCGTTTTCAAATCAAGTCACTTAACCAGATGGTGTTCCTAAGTAAAGTCTGCAAAGGTAAATGTGGATCAGATTTCTACCTTGGTTAACAAATACAAATAAATAAATAGAACTGGATCTTAGTTTTGAATCTCTTGTTTGAAGAAAGTAGGAGGATTACACAGAAGAGAATTTGTGTTACCATTTGAAAAAGATAAAAACTGATATTGCATTACATGGAACATTGTGGAATAAACAAGGCAAGCATTGCAAGACAGGAGCTTAATGTATGTAAAGATAGTCAGGAGAAGATATTAGTTAAAGGGTGGCTAGGTCTGTTTTTCATATAGCTAACTGAATGAGACAATGATGCTCCATTTGTCTTGTTCTACTTTTTTACCATATTAATGAATTAGATCTATATTACAATGTCGAAACATTGTAATTTTGAACACCAAATGAGTGACACATATTCATCAAAATGCATTTAATGCACTGAATGGTGCACAGCAACAGTTATCCCACTCCACAAAGGGGGAGCCACCACTGATCCCAGGAACTATCGACCTATTAGCCTTATGAGCCTGGTCTGCAAGGCCATGGAACGTATTATCATGGAACTCATAAACAAAGACATTGGTAACCTCCAAACTCTGGATCCCACCCAGTTCAGGTTTGTGAAAAGCAGATCATGCCTCCTGAACCAGATCAAATTCTTTGAGGCAGTCACCAAAGCCGTGGATGAGGTTTAGGTGGTTCACACAGCCTATCTTGACCTCGCCAAGGCTTTCGACATCATCCCCCATTCTGGAATTATAGCTAAACTCACTAAACTAGGTATAAATCCCTACATCACAAGATGGGTTGCCAACTGGCTCACTGACAGAACCCACACTGTAAAAGTTGCAGACTCCAAATCTGACCTCAAGGCAGTGACAAGTGAAATGCTACACTGTTCCATCCTGGGACCTCCCCTGTTTGGTATCAACTTCTCTGAAGTACAGGCTAACACAGAAGGCTTCTGGCTGATGTAGTTCGCAGATGACTGCAAACTAGGAGCCATAGTCAAGTCCTCAAATGATGTGGACATCCTACAGAAGGGCCTCACTGAGACAGATGCCTGGTGTCAGAGCCATGGCCTCAAGCTCAATGCCAAAAAGTGCAGTGTCATCCCCTTTGGTAAAAACTCTGTACCCATGAACTACCACATAGGCAGCAATCTACTTAACACCGAATGCATGATAAGAGACCTTGGGACCCAGGTGGACAGTAGTCTCTCCTTTGATAGTCGCATCGCCACAGTAGTCAGGAAGTCCTTCTACGTGGCACACCTCATCATAAAAGGGTTCTCATCCAGGAAAAAAGAGGTCACTGTTCCCCTCTACTCATCACTCATTAGACTCATTATAGAGTACAACGCCCCTTTTAGAATGTACCTCACAAGACATCTGCAGCAGCTGGAAAGGCCACAGAAGTACCTCACAAAGAGGATTACTGGCCTCAAACAAATGCCCTACACTGACCGCCTCGAAAAACACCAGCTTTACTCCGTAGCATATCGCCTACTCTGAGGTGATCTCTGACTAACATATAAAGCTATGTCAAACCCAGAGCTGTTGGACATGCTAAACCTAAAGAAATCCCAATCCCTCCAAGCTACATGCTCTAGGGACCTAAAGCTTGTCACCACAATAAACAAGACATGCTGGAGGGATTGATTCCTGTCCCAGAGACTTCCTATACTCTGAAACAAGCTACCCATCTATGTCAAGCAAAGTTCTTCATTAGCACTCTTCAAGAAAAATCTTGATGAGTGGATGGGAAATAGAAAATACACCCTGGGGATCACTTCTGTGTCTCTGCTGGACAGTGGCACAGGAAAATAACTTTCTTGGGAGGCGTAAGCTGTGGTACCTTGCTGGCTCGGCTTACCTAGGCCCTTGGGCCAATAGCCTAGCCTAGTACCTACCTATAAACCTATGAACCTATATGTGATTTGATGAATACTGTACAGGGCAAAGGTGTAGTTGGTCAACTACACAGTGTTGCCCTTTGCTCCACTGTAGTGCAATCTCGGAGTTGGTATATTTAGTTAGGGGGGGTGTGGGGGGCAAAGCCCCACATAGTTATGTTTGTGTGTGTGTGTGTGTGTGTGTGTGTGTGTGTGTGTGTGTGTGTGTGTGTGTGTGTGTGTGTGTGTGTTTGAGCAAACAAATTCTTTCCCAGGGAAAGTATTCGCTGTTTTTGACTGTTCGTGCTTTAGTGCGATTGGTCTTTATATGCTGATGAAGAGGAGTTCGCTTAAACACCTCTTCGGTGTTATAATATAGACCCAATGAATTTATTAGAACAATAGAGCTTTTTGTAACTAACTAACTAAGCAAGAACTGATTGAGCAGCATCTGAAGTGTAAAATGACAAAAGTAATCCAAAAAAACCCTGAATGGCCTTGAATGGAAAACAATAAGTACCCAATAATCCAAGGTTTAAATCACTTTTGACAGAATACATGAAAAATAAAACAAAGAAAGCATGAAAGCAAACTAGCATATATCGGACAAGCACTGTTCTCCCCTCCTGCTTGTGAGATTTGTGTCCTTAGTTAATTGCATTACAAACAATCACCAAGGTTCTTTGTCCTATAGCATTATTTGTCCTATAGCATTCCCTGAAATGTAGAAAAAGTGGATCCCAAGGGGATCCCAAAAAGTGTGGATATGTTACTGTTGGAAACCTCCTACCAGATTCTGTATCTGTGAATCATAGTTGATTAATTGCTTTACTGTCCTTACATTTCTGCTTTATCAGATAGCTAGCCACTGAAATTAAGCTTTGTTTACTTGTCCACTTTATGTGTCTTGAAACTGTTTGTATGTTTGTGGCCTTTTTTATGGCAAAATGCTGAACTAAAATCAGATTGTATAGTTGTTCATAAAATCAAATTATACACCTCTTCATATGTCATATTCATGAAACTTTGTTCCTTCTTTATGGGTGGAAATCTCAAAGATATTTTAAAAGACAGCTAACTTTCCTTTATAGCCAGCTACGAACTGATGGTTCTGTGTGATTTGAAAAGATGTTTTGCGCCTGATATTTCTCAAGACACTTCTAAATGTGATATCTTATCAAGCATTCATTTGTAAGCAGATCAGACTAATTCTTTCTTCTATGTGAGCTTCAGTTGTTAAATTAACAGCTGAACACCAGTTTGACCTATATAATGTGTGTTTGCTGATCGATTTAAACTAAGTCAGTATGAAAGAAAAAATGCATGCAATCCACTGACAATAGGACATTCTGACATTAAGAAGTAAAGCACACGACTTTATTCTGTTGATAACATTGACTTTAGAATTATCTGTCATTTCTTTTAATTTACTGCTATCTGATTACTCCTAATTTAGTTATTTAATCAACCTTAGGAACTGGTACCCACTTGACTGTAAGCCAATTTCTATAAAACACATAAATAAGGCAAGACAAATTGTGGACACAATCACAGAAAAGCAATGTATTTGTCAATGCTGTTAGATTTTACAGCATGTAGCTCTTGAATTTTGAAATGCTAATTTTCATATACTCATTGAAACCAAATAAAATATAGGGTTCATAAGTAGTAACTAGGCCGGCCTTAAACCAAAAACAATAGAATAACCTGGATTCAAAGTTTAAAAAGAGGTGTGTTTACTATATTAGATGCAAGGAAACATTTGTTCAAAATATTAAATGGAACTCAGAAATGTTACACACAGTGCAAAGAAAATATATTAAAACACAAATGTCTGTGGAAATACAATTCAGAATGAACTATGTAGGAATACCAAATGTTAAATATTTGTGTGAGTCTGTGTATGGAACATATTTATTTATTTATTTATTTATTTTACATTTGTTTACCGGGCTAGTCTAACTGGATATATTTCCATTTTCAGTAGAGGCCCGGGGAGAAAAGCTCCAGTAGTAAACAATTTGATTTTAAATTGGAAATTACATTACCATACAAAACAATACCAAGATGTGAGTCATAGTTGTTACATAGTAAACGATAACAGTACAATAAAAATGCAGGAAGCATAATAAAAATAGAGATAAAAGTTGGTATTACATTAAATGAAGGGATTATACAGGTATATGTTAAAATATTTACACTAATACCAGTCATAGAAGGTGATTATAGAATTATGACCTGATATGTTTTGTGATAGTCAGAAGGAAAAAATACATTAGTATGTTCGAGTGTGTTCACCAGTTCCAGCTCTGCAGCAAGAAGTATGGAATGAAGTATAGGAAATTTTGTTGGAGGTGGAGATAATATTAGCAGAACTAGAGGGTTAGTCTGGGTTACTGCAGGGCATAACCAGTGTGTCTTAAGGTGAATTTTGAGTTTTTGTTTAAAGAGAGACAAGGAGAAAAGTGATGTTAAGTCATTGGGAAGTAGGTTCCAGTCTTTTCCCACTGTGTTAGAAAACAGGGAGTCACCAGCTATGTTGTTAGTCTGGGTAATGCTAGCTAGAAGTTTACTAGAAGAGCGTAGGGAGTTTAAGTTTTTATAGGGGATTATGGGATCGGATAGTATTGGAGTGCTGTTGGGCTGGTAAAATATCTTATGGGCAATGGTTAGTTGGGAGATTTTCAGATGGTTTTGAAGTTTGAGCCAGCCTAGCTGTAGTAGATTTAGACAGTGGTGAGTTCTAAAGGGATTACCAATGGCAAATCTAGCGATGCTGTTGTAGGCATGGGCCAATTTGGCAAGGTTATTCTTTTTGAGGTTTGTATATATGGGAGAGGCATAAAGAAGACTTGAAATTAAATGGGAGTTTGCAATCTTGGTTTTGGCTATTGGAGTTAAGAAAGTTTTGATTCGGTATAAGGAGCCTATCTTTCTGTTGACAGCTTTAATGGTATTATTTATGTGGATATCGAATGTCAGGTTATTATCAATAGTGATTCCTAACAACTTGGTGGTAGAGTCGGGGTGTATAGTTGTGGAATTATTGGAAATAACAGAGAAATCAGTAGGGATGGACTTTCTGGTGGGTGTAAAGAGAAGGAGTTTGTTTTTTTTTGCATTGAGAAGGAGGCAACGCTTTGTAAACCAAGTTTCAACTTTGTTGAATACATTCTGAGTCAGTGAATGTAGTTCAGTAGGGGAGCTTGCCGAGCATATTAATGTTGAATCATCAGCATATTGTATGCAGGTGGCTTGAGGGATTGCTAAATGAAGGTCGTTGATAAAAAGAGAAAAAAGAAGTGGGCCTAGAATAGAGCCCTGAGGGACTCCCAGAGTGACTGGTAGAAGGGATGATATATTATTTTCCCAGAGGACTGCTTGTTGTCTATTGGTTACATAGGATCTGAACCACTTAATAGCCAGAGAGTTCAGGGAAAAGGATTCAAGAATGTTGATAAGAAGGGTATGGTTTATCATGTCAAAAGCTTTTGAGAGGTCAATAAAGAGTGCAGATGAGAGGTGATTGTTATTATGATTTCTATTTATAACATCTGTAAAGGATAACAGGGCAGTAGTGGTACTATGAGATGGCCTAAAACCGTGCTGGCACTTAGCTATTGAGTTATTTTGAGTTAAATGGTTTAAAAGTTGATGATGAATGCATTTTTCCATTATTTTAGCTAAGGGTGATAATAGGGCTATTGGCCTGTAGTTTGAGAAGTCGTTGGAGTTACCACCTTTGTGTAGGGGAATAATACGGGAGATTTTCCAAATGTCTGGAACGTTTCCCTCCTTAATGGTTCTGTTTATGAGGATGGATATGGGATAGGAAATTGCTTTGGCCACTTTTTGGAGGTATTCTGAGGGTAGCTGGTCAGCAGAAGGAGTACAAGGTTTACGTTTTTGGATGAATTTGTAGATGAGAGTGGTGGAGACTGGCTGCATGTGGAAGACTGGATGAGTGCTGGGTAAGGAAGTGGGAAGGTTTGAGTTGTCTGGAGTAAGTTGACTAGCGAGTGCTTGTATGGTTTCTGTGAAAAAGGAATTGAAGGCATTAGCAGTTTGATTGGGGGTATCAGGATCAGCCTGATGTGGGGTTGGTGTACGAGAGTGTCCTGGAGAAAGGAGTTTATTGATACTAGACCAGAATTTCTGGGGGTTGTTTTGGTGATTTTCTTGTAGTTTACAGTAGTAGTTAATTTTATCCATGAGTATTGCCTTTTTTGTACTATTTCTTAGTTGCTTAAAAATCTGTTCATTGGTAATGTTTTTGTTAGTTCTCCACTTAGCCCAGGATTTATTTCTAAGTAGAATTTTTTGTCTGGTTTCTTTGAAAAGCCAGGGGCTGGTTTGGCCTTCATTCTAATGGACCTTTTGGGTGCATGCTTGTCAAGGATGGATAGGAAAGTAGAGTTTAGATAGACAGCCTCTTCAAGAGGTAGAGTTTTTAGTGGGTTCCAGTCACAGGCACTTAGTTCATTTTGGAATGCTACTGGGTTAAAGTGTTTATTGGTACGTACAATTCTGTATGTGGAGGGAATTGAGATATCTTTTTTTTGTCTGAGGATGTAGGTCAAAGTATGATCACTAATGTCGTCAGGTAGAGTTCCTACATTGTATGTTTGTGCTTGCCTGTTTATTAGTATCCAGTCTAGGGTGCTCTCTTTGTTATTTGGTTTATTGATTCTGGTTGTAGAGGTGATAGATTGAGTAAAGCCATGAAGGTTGATATGGGAGGAAGGATTATCAGCATTGACATTTTTCCAGTCAGTGTTAAAATCTCCAAGTATAATAGTTTCTTGGGGGTAAGTTAAGGACACCCAGCTTAGAATATTTTCTATAGTAGAGATGTTATTACCTGGTGGCAGGTAGATGCAGATGATATATAGGGATTTTTTTGGTTGATTTGAAGTTTGGAGATAAGTATTTCTGCCTTACTATCTTGAGGAGGGTGGAATGGAGTAGTGGAGATTTGAAGTCCCTCTTTGAACAAGACTGCTACTCCCCCACCTTTATTTTTTATACAGTCAAGTCTCAGTATATTATACAAATAGTATATACATATATACATATATACATATGCAAATGCAGGTAGTATATTTATATACAGAGCAGGACACACACACAGGAACAATGATGAGATTTAAGGAAATAAACAGTAACTAGAAAGTAGAGCGTAAAGCAAATTGCAACTATTATTTTACAGTGTCATTACTGAAGAACAGCAGCAAAAACATGGGTCATGCATTCCTGATAGCAAGCATTTCAAAATGCCAGTATACAAGGTGTATGCAGTGTGTGTGTGTGTGTGTGTGTGTGTGTGTGTGTGTGTGTGTGTGTGTGTGTATGTGTGTAGATGTTTATTGTAATAAACTGCACTTGCATTTTAACATTTGCAGTGGCTATAGTGTAAAGCCAATACTCTGGGCATTATCAAGGCAGTAGTAGGACAAATATGAAAACTTAAATGAAACAAATGACAAGCTGCAGGATACAGCCATCAGACTGCTGTACTAATGGACATGTTCAGTTTGCAACAGTGAGATATTCATCTATCTAACAATCTGTGAACCATCAATTTTGAACTTTTTTTAACACGAGTTAAACTGTGCTGAAGCCAGTTGACCCATTTTGGGTTTAGGGAGGAGGCTAGATCCACTGTGTGTCCCTAGTCAGTAAATTGGGATACTGCAGGATGCAGCTGATTGGACTGTAGAGAATGTACATGGTACAAGCTATGATGACTCACATACTCTGTCTGTTAAACAGAACTGTGATGCTCAGCTGCGGGCCACCAAGAGGAAAGGACTAGACAAGGGGCACTCACCATAGCTCACACTGGCCACTCCATAATGTTCAGCTCTCATCTCCGGGGTAATCAGCAGGCTTATTACACTCTCTACTGGGCTAAAAATGAAGGTTTCATCTGCCCTTTGCCCAACCTGGGAATGAACCTGGCTTTCACTCAAATAGGGAATACAAATTGACTGACTGTACACTGTAGTGAGCAGCCATTACTATGGGAAGACATATGAGAGTTATCTAAAATATAGGCTACGTCTGCATAACAGTTATCTTAGTAACTTCAAAAGTCATATGTATGTATGTATATAAGTATGCATGCATATCTTTATGTCTAACACACACATATGAACTGAGTCTATCTATCCCACTTGTGGGTATTTCACAGATTCTAAGAATTTGTTGTCATGGAATCCTGGCCTGCTTATAAAATTACACTGTAACTCATATTAACACCCATGTAATGCTCTGCAGACTTTTCTGTCTAATATGTACATTTGCATGTTTTTCTGCCATTGGTAATCTCATTAGAGCTAATGCATTTTACTGTAAATGATGGGAATTAGGAAATGATGACTGTGACGTGGTAGTCTGAAGGTATATTTCGACAGAGAGCATTGGCGGTTGGATGGGTATTTATATCATACAGAATGCAGCATGACTTTTTACATGGCACTACTGATTTTTGATGCAGCTTGCATACATTGTAGGTTATTTAGCATACACAGTCAGGTTAATGTACAAAAAATACATCCTGGCTATGATATACCTAGATGCAGTCCCACAAGATTATGAACGTGCAGCTCAAGAAAAAAAAAAAAACATATCTACTGTGAGTCTGTTGAATATCACATTTTACCAATGCTCAAAGTAATGCCCTGCACAGGTGTACCATTTTTTTCATTTAGCTACAAATAATTGTCACATAGATGTTGTATGTATAGGTTCATAGGTTCATAGGTTCATACTAGGCTATCTGCCCGAGGGCATTTACAAGCCTAGCCCATCGTTTTGTGGCTTACGCCACCCCTTTAGTATGGGGAACTATACCCATTATTTTGCTGTGCCTCTGTCGAGCAGTGACACTGAGGTAATCCCTGGGGTATATCTGTGATCTCCCATCCATTGGTCAAGATTTCTCTTGAACAAGGCCAGCGAGGTGCTCTGCCTCACATGTACTGGGATTTTGTTCCACAGCATAGGGAGTCTTTGGGTGATGAATCTATCCCTCCAGCACGTCCTATTAATAGCCGTGTCAAGGTTTAAGTCTCCCGCCCTTGTGGCTCTGATGGATCTAGATTTTTGAGGTGAAGCATATTCATCAAATCTGGGTTTGACATGGCCTTGTATGTTAGGCAAAGGTCACCTCTGAGCAAGCGTAAGCGACTGAATAGAGCTGGAGTTCTTTCAGTCGAGCAGCATAGGACAGATTTTGAGACCCTTTATCCTTTTGGTGAGGAACTTTTGTGGCCTCTCCAGCTGCTGCAAGTGTCGGGTCAGATACATTCCGAATGGGGCATTGTACTCAATCATTGGTCTGATGAGTGATGAGTAAAGGGAGACTATGACCTCCCTTGATCTAGATGAGAATCCCTTCATGATAAGGTGGGCAATGTAGAAGGTCTTCCTAACTACTTTAGCTACATGGGTGTCGAATGACAGACTACTATCAACCTGGGTCCCCAGGTCCCTGATAACTTCTTCTGTGCTCAGTGGATTGCCACCTATTTGGTAGCTAGGGGTAACCTTGTTTTTCCCGAAGGGTATGACTATGCATTTTTGGCATTTAACTTTAGGCCGTGGCTCTGGCACCAGTTATCCGTTTCTGTGAGACCCTTCTGAAGGATATCTGTATCAGATGTGTTTTCTACTATGGCGCCCAGTTTGCAGTCATCTGCAAACTTTGTCAGCCATAACCCTCCTGTGTTTGCTTGTACTTGGAAAAGTAGATGCCAAACAAGAGTGGGCCCAGGACTGAGCCCTGTGGGACACCACTTGTGACAGGCTTTGAGTCTGACATGGCGCCAGCAACTCTGACCCTGTGGGTTCTGTCACTCAGCCAGTTTGCAACCCATCTTGTGATGTATGGGTTGACATTTAAGCTGATGAGTTTTTCAATGATACCCGAGTGGGGTATTGTATCGAAGGCCTTAGCCAGATCGAGGTAGGCTGTATGGACTGCCTTTCCCTCATCAATGGCTTTGGTGACTGTTTCGAAAAAGTCAACCAAGTTTAAAAGGCATGATCTGCCTTTGACAAAGCCAAACTGGGTTGGATCCAAAGTCTGCAAATTCCCTATGTCTTTATTTATGAGGTCCATTATGATCCTCTCCATGGCTTTGCAGATAAGGCTTGTCAAGCTAATGGGCCGGTAATTTCCAGGGTCGGTGGAGGCACCGCCTTTGTGAAGTGGTACCACAGTTGCAGTGTGCCACTCCCTGGGTACGTATCCAGAGGTAAGGCTTTGATTAAACAGCTGTCCTAGCTGTGGGTTTAATTCCTCATTGAGTTCATGGAGCACACAGCCGGGGACACCATCAGGTCCCATGAATGCTGTGTTTTTTGCTTTGGAGAGAGCAGTTCTCACTTGGGCGCTGGAGATGTTTGGGGGGCTGCAATCGTTTGGTATAGATATCTCTCCTTTTGGGGGGGGGGAGTTTGCACTGAACCTGTCAGCCAGTATGTTGGCAATGTCTGTAGGATCAGTAATCTTCACATCATTTTGAACTAGCTCTGAGCATATCTGGGAGTTTCCTCCCAGGTTTCTAACATAGCTAAAGAAGGCCTTATGATTGTCTTTTGAGTCTTTAGCTATTTTTCTCTCGAAATTTGCTTTGGATGATTTTATGAGAGCTCTTAGTTTTTACTTATAGTGATCAAGGGTGTCTTACCTTTTAAGGATTTTGCTCTATCTTGTAGTAGCTTCCTCCTTTTGTTGTAGAGTTTGTTTATGGCTGGGGTCCACCAGACTGGACGCTTGCCTTTGGTACAAAGAGTCTTTGTTTTGCTTGGGATTGCCTTATCCATGCAGTCCTGCAGGTGCTGGTAGAAGGCATTTGTAAGTGATTCAGCGGCTTGAGTACTGTTTTCCGCCGGCTCCGGGGCCTTACAGGTGACCACACTAGTCTTTAGAAGTGTGAAGTCGGCTTTTGAGAAGTTATTTACTGTGGTCTTTTTTATTTCAGGTGGGGGTGGGATGAGGACCTCCAGCGAGATTAGTTTCTGGCCTGATCTCACCAGTGAGGGGTACACCTCCGGTGTTGAACATTGTGCTCCCATGTTCGTGATGATGAGATCAAGTATGTTATCTCCTCTTGTGGGGATGGTGACTAGTTGTTCCATGGCATTTGAGTTTATGAATTCCAGGAACTTTTGGGCTAGGGTGTTTGGGCTTGAGTAGTGTTCCCAGTCTATATTAGGGTAATTGAAGTCACCTAGTATGATGGTGTTTGGTGATACATTTATCCCCTCTAGTGTTTTCAGGAAGGCCATGTGAGGTTCCTGAGTTTGTGAGGGTGGCCTGTAACATGCTACAATTTGCAGAGCAGTCTTGCCTATGGTTAATTGCACCTGGATGGTCTCCGATGCATCGTGTGTTGCCACCAGTCTTGAGGTGTGGGTGTCCTTGATGAATATGGATAACCCCCCTCCTTTCTTGGTATTGTCCAGATTTTGGGGCGGAACGCATGATATGAGGTAAAACCTGATAGCGCTGGGGTGCTCTCAGGAGCCTTGAACCAGGTTTCTGTCACAGCACAGACATCGATGTTCTCCATACTGAGAAGGGCCTCGAGTGCATGCATTTTGAGATTTAGACTTCTGGCATTGAGCAGCATTACCCTTAGTTTTTCCTTTTTGTGTTCTAGGGTGGTAGGTTTAGAATTTGAGCCTTGCCTAAAAAGGCACTATGGGGTGGCAAGAGCCTTTGCCAATATCCGGAATCCCAGGGTGACAGGTGCAAGCCATCCCTTGCGAGCAGCGTGGCTTGTCCAGCATGTCATCCCAGGCAGACAGACACTGGATCCCCTTTGAATGACACCAGTGTTTAAGCCAATTGTTAAAGCTGATCATCTTATCTCTGTATTGTGGCATCATTCTTGGTGAAGGTAGGATACTGCTCAAGGTCAGGGTCATACCTGCCTGGGCTACATAATCAGAGAGCTCCTCAATGTCTCTTTTCATGTAGTCCAAGGAGGTGCGTCTCAGGTCATTTACACCAGCGTGGACAATGACTGAGTCATATTTGTACCTGCTGTTGAGAGACCTGAGTGCTTGCGTTATGTGGCGGATTCTAGCGCCCGACAGGCAGCTTACTGTGACCTTCTCCTTACTCAGTCTGGTGAGCGGGACGTCAGTGTGTCTGACTATGGAGTCACCAATGACTAGTGTGTCTGGCATTGTGTTTGGCCTTAAGGGCTGTGACTGTTTGACACTCTGACTGTGAGGTCTATGTGTTGCAGGTGTTGTGTTCTGAGGTGGTGGTTGTTTGGGTGTCTGCTTTGGTGGCCTCTGCTGTTTTGGTAGATTTTTGATCAGAGCCTCCGAGTATGTCTTTGTGTGTTTATGTGTATGATTTGAGGTTGTAATGGTACTATGTGAGACTGGGTCTATAGTGTGTGTGGTAACCTTCTCCTCCTGACTGGTCTTGCCAGTCCTATGTTGAGAGAGCTCAGCCTCCAGTTTGGCCGTATAGTTGCATCTCTCGCATGTATTTGTGTTTTCTGGGAGGAGGAGAGGGTTGTCTGTGTACATGAGGCAATTGTAACATTGCCTCAATATTCCCAGGTTCACCAGCTGAGCAGGAGAGGACACTAGCAACTGATCCCTCGACATGCTAGAAGGAATAGACAAAAAAGCTTTAAAAAGATTTCGGGGACGTGGGTGACCGAGAAATGGGGGGTTGCCTTTTTGGGGTACTATCTATGACAAGAGTGCCGTATCAAGGTAATAAGTACTGTAGGAGCAAGTGCTACGTTTAACAGATAGAGAATAGTCTACTTGGAGTCAAGTAGAGATGATCCTTTTAATTATAGGATAAGCTGATTAGATCAGTAGTATAGTTCGAGGAAGGTAGTTTTAAGGGAAAATTTGAAGAGTGGACTTTAGGTAGCCCCAATAGTTTAAACTTGCTTAACCGCTGCTGCCCTAGTGTGCAACGGTAGCAACTCCTCGCTAAATCGGCCTAAATCGCTAATTGGCGCTAAAGCGTCTTTATAGCAGGGGCTGGAAAAGACAGGAAATGACCCAAAATGGCCAATAAACTACAAGTTACTGCCTTAAACAACTCCTCTGAGGACAAATGAAGGAGTTATGGAAATGACCCCTAGTGGCCAATAAAACTACAGTTTCAAGTCAGTAACCACCTCTCCGGGGCAGGGAAGCTGCTCAATGTTAGTCACTGCCACTGATGAACACAGAGACCCTCCTTCAGCCCAAGCAAAAATGGCCTCACAGAAACTTTCAAACAGTTCAGGAACAGCAAGCCTGTAACTGAACTTTTAACTCTCAGAAAAGTGGGAAAAAGCAAGATTTTTTTTTTTTTTGTTTTTACAGAGATAGCAGAGGTTCACAAGTAATATCAAGTTATAACAGTGCAGTAAATGACCCCACACAAGAGTGCTAGGTCAAGGACAGAAAATATGCAAGTTTTAAGAAAAAACGATTTAAAATTAAGTGCAAACAGGAAATTCAGCAAACAGCTTTTGGTTGTGCTCTAAATACAGCTACTAATACAGAAATCAAGTTTAACAAGCCAGAAAATGCTCAAGCTAGGCAGCTATGCAGAAAAACTTAGCAAATAAACAGAGAAAAATACTTAAAATCTCAAAAGTGGCTCCTTCTTCTCTCAGCGTTTTTCCTCTTGGAGGGTGCTTCACCAACAGCCAACAAGCCTGAAAAGACGCTCAAACCACGAGGCAACTAGGTTTTAAGAGAGGAAGATGAAGGAGTTATGGAAATGACCCCTAGTGGCCAATAAAACTACAGTTTCAAGTCAGTAACCACCTCTCCCGGGGGCAGGGAAGCTGCTCAATGTTAGTCACTGCCACTGTTGAACACAGAGACCCTCCTTCAGCCCAAGCAAAAATGGCCTCACAGAAACTTTCAAACAGTTCAGGAACAGCAAGCCTGTAACTGAACTTTTTTTAACTCTCAGAAAAGTGGGAAAAAAGCAATATTTTTTTTTTTGTTTTTGTTTTTTACAGAGATAGCAGAGGTTCACAAGTAATATCAAGTTATAACAGTGCAGTAAATGACCCCACACAAGAGTGCTAGGTCAAGGACAGAAAATATGCAAGTTTTAAGAAAAAAAAGATTTAAAATTAAGTGCAAACAGGAAATTCAGCAAACAGCTTTTGGTTGTGCTCTAAATACAGCTACTAATACAGAAATCAAGTTTAACAAGCCAGAAAATGCTCAAGCTAGGCAGCTATGCAGAAAAAACTTAGCAAATAAACAGAGAAAAATGTAGGCAATTCATTAAGAGAAGTATCTGCCTTGCTGATGGTTGAGCCTCATCACTTCTGATTGTAGACATGTTGGAATATCCTTGTACTCATTTGCACTGCAAATGACATGTTGAGCTGGTTTTTAAGTCACATAGTATTGGGTGAAAGTTGTAGAGGCAAATGTTTGAACGTCATAATGTGGAACCTGTGGGGAAAAGAACCGCAGGCTTCTGATCATCCAGCATGGAGATGAGGGTGCTACTTATTCAGCTATAGCCACTACTGTTAATTTGCACCTCATCTGAGATTTGAACCCAGGCCTTTTAGAATACTGTACCATTACACCACCAGTCATGTCACTACATACCCTGGATATGTTGGCACTAAAGTACACATTGCTAGTAAGCATCTTATTATACATTTTGTCTCTGGTTCTTGTATGACTCAGGAAGACTAAATATTACAAATTATAAAAGGTTGACAGGCTCATAGGTACTTAGGAAGCTATTGATCTTTGAGGATCTTTAGATGCCTAGCCATACATTCACATGAGTTTTTAGCCTTTATATTTTAAGTACAAATAACCCAGAGATGAAAAAACATGTACATGCTGCCTCCATCCATGAGGACAGTGGTGATAAAACAGACCTGAGTTTGCATCTACCCATGCATTCATCCAGATTATGTCCGAAAAGTGTAAGAGAAGTATGTTGCTTAATATGGAGAGGAAGATGATTTCAAAGAAGTGGTATGTACTGTGATACATATCTGTCCATCCAATATGTTCTATTTATGTTGCAAAAGAGATTTTAGATATCTTGAAAGGGTGTTTATGTCCCCACTGGATTTCTGGCTGTGTAGTAGGTCTGACAGGATAGGGTTTGTTGTGATTCTGTACACAAGCCAGAGATCACATCTCTGTAGCCTGTATTACACTGAGAAGAGGGACAAGGCTTTAAGATGGTGCATGTAGTTTTTTTCTTTTTTCATCATTTAGGACCTTGAATTTTTAGTAAGAAAACAATGTGGGCATTCATGCTGTGAGAGATGTTTGGACAGGTGCATACCAATGGAGGCATTATACTCAAAGATGAACTTGAAGAGTGTGGAATACAGTTGGAATGATCATATCTCTGGGCCTGGACATCATACCCTTAGTAATAAGCTGTGTGATGAAAAAAGTGCTTTCTAACAATAGTGATTGCATGGTGATATAGGAACACTTAGTTGTCTACATAGGTTCCTTCATCCCTAAACTACTGGATCAGTCTTGTTTGTTGAAGGATACTGTTGTACATCTGTTGGTATTCAGTTTTATTCCGTGATTTTCACAACAGCTATTGGTTTAGAAGGCCTTCTTAGAGGATCTTGGTGTCCTCTGGGGAGTTTATTATGGCTCCAGCTTGCAATTATCTGCAAACTTGGTCAGCCATAAACCCTTAACAGTAGCTTTGAAGTAAATGTGAAAGAGAGATAGCCCAAGAAGTGGACCCTGGGCTATACCACTAGTGAGCTGCCCACCTTAATTTTCTGTGTTCTATTTGTGACCCAGTTTGCTATTCAGAGAGTTATATAGGGATTAACATGTAGCTGGGATAGTTTATGTATGATACGTGAGTGTGGAATGGTTCTGAATGCCTTTTCGAGGTCTAGGTATGCAATGTGTACTGATTTGCCTCATCCATTGCTTCAGTAACCTTCTCTAGGAAGTCAGCCAGGTTAAGTAGGCAGGATCTGTCCTTAACAAATCCATACTGGCTTGGGTTGAATGTTTGTGTGTTACTTGTGTCCTTGTTTATTAATTCATTAATAATTCTTTTCATAGCCTAACAGATTAGGCTAGTTAGACTTATGGGTCCATAATTTCATGGGTCTGTTACCAACTCACCTTTGTGCAAGGAGATGACAGTTGCTGTCCTCCATCCATTTACTATAAAGCCTGTTTTGAGGCTGTCACTGAATAACCCCTGTAGGGAGTCTGACAAGACTTGTTTTAGGCTGGCCAGTAAGTAGCCCGTTATGTTATCCAGTCCTACAGAAGCAGTGTTTTTGGGCTCAGAAAGTGCCTTTTTAACTTACTCATGGGAGATTTGGGCAGGGGTGTAGATGTGAGCATGAGATCAGGGAATGTAGGAGGAGAGGGGGGGTGTAAAGTTATAGCTAAATTTATCAACTAGCAAATTCTAGTTCTGAGTATGTTACATTATATGCAACCATGCTGTTCTTTATAACATGGGTTACTTAGTTTAATTGTAATGAATGTTTATAATTTATCTATATTTATTGTTGTTTTGTGTCACAGGGTCTGTAGAAGTAGCATGTCCAAGTATTACAGATTATGTAATAACATTGTTCTTCATGATATGAGCTAGATAACCTGTACTGGTACTATAGATTTATGTGTCAGTATACATGCAGCATGGTATCATTCAGTAAAAGTATTACAGAAGGGTGTGTCATGTACATTTTAACTAGAGGACTTTCACATCCCAAAGTATGTTGTGCTGAATTCTTGATGTTAGTGGTCTACTTTAAAAGCACTAATGTATTTCAGAATGTTTGCCCAGTAACGGCTATACTGTATTACATACGATGGACCTGGACAACAAGCACATAAATGCAGCAGTATGAGTGGTCTGTACATTGTAGCTTGTTTGTATCACATCACAGAGTCTGCATCATCAGCTTTGTGAAGGTAGCACTCTGTACTGATACTGAAATGGTAGTCTTTGGCTGATATGGTTGTACTGCTGCATGGCTTGCTCTCACATAGCACAGAAACATGCACATATACATGGCATGTATTCTGCACATATACAGTGTGTAGCATGTGTTGTCAGTTGTAGTAATGGCTGCATGAAACAGACATTTGTTTGAACATTGTGTATGTCATATACTGTCTTGTCCATACAGATGCATAAAAGTGCTGTACATATGTGAGAAGGGCACCTATAGATGGTTGAGCCTTCTCAGAAGGTGTGGTGATAGAAGCACTATGACAGTATATCTCACCTGTGGTTAACCATAGTGAAGGTGCTGCAGAAACAGAAGTGAATTGAGGATCATCATGGGAACTTGCTGTGAAGAAACTGAAAACACTGTCATCTGTGTTAGCATGTCTGGTAGGAGATTTGTGCATATTCTCAGATTAACTTGTGTTGCATGCCAGCATGTCTAATTGTGAATATGTAAATAAGTTTTAAAAGTTGAATATTTCCCTGTTTATACAGAATGTTTAGAGAATCTGTTCGTGTTTTGATGCACTTCTAATTGCACATGTTTGAGAGGGACATTCTAAAGTACTGTGGAGAATCTGCTGAACAGTGAGTGATGTCATTAGAATGTTCCCGGTTACTAAGTGATTTTTAAACAGCTGATTGACAGAAAAATAACTTTTTTCAAACAGCTGACTGTTACTTTTTTAAAATTAAGACAGCTGAGACTGCAGTTTGTCAAGTGCTGAGCAGTTTTGTGAAGTACAGTTACAGTGCTGTGCAGTCAGTGGACACTTGGGTTGCCACCCCTCCTGGTTTTTTCTGGACTATCCGGAACTCAAACTGATTCTGTGATAGTCCGGAAAATACTTTACAAACTCCGGTAGTCTGTTTCAAAAAGGAAACAGACTATCGGAGTTTGTAAATCGGCTGACTTACTATGCCTTTTTACAGAAAAGCATAGGAAATCAGCCGAAAGCAGGCAGCAGGAATGGGGAAAGAGGGCATTCCCTGGCAAGTGATGTCATTGTGACATCACACAATTGGCGTAGTGCGGGCGGGATTGGCAGCGTTACTGGTGACACAAGGGGCGTGGCTTTACTCTGGTTTTAGCCACGATGAAAGGTGGCGACCCTAGTGGACACCCACTAAAGAGAACTCAACAAAAACTGTAAGCCTGTTTGGCCTTGCTGTTATTTGTTAGATTAGATCAGAAACAGTATTCTTTAGCTAGATTAGGAAAACTTAGTTATTAAGATTGAGTTTTTGTAGAATATTGGACTCCTATCCATCAGTTTAATTTTACATTTCTGGTGATTGAATTTTCGTGTTTATTGAAAGGTACTGATTTATATTCTTGTAATCATTCTACTTATTATTACATATTTTTTATTACTTTACATTGTGGCTGAAATCAGTGTGTTTTTTTAGAAATTTGAGAGTGCTTACACCTGTTTGATACTCCCCATGTCACCTCGAAGGCCTGGTTGCTTCTGGTCTTAGCTATCATTTATTTTAATATTTAATTTTCATAACTGAACACTTCTTTAGAAGGGCATGAAGACACTCTGATTGGTGGCAGCATTACCATATTATTTTGAGGAAGGGACACAGCTGGAAATCTGTATCAAGCTTTCCCAGAAATGTTTGGATGTGTGCGATTCAAATTTATTTTGAGTGTGAATGTATCAGAGGTCTTAAAGTGGGGCATTGCTCTGAAGTGTATAATAAGAAAATGCATTTGGGGTGGACAGAGGCATATAGTCCAGTCCCAGGAAAATAGAGGATGTTCATTTTGTGCTCTTAGAGGAAAATTGTGAAATATTACTTCTGTTTAAGTGACAATCTCATACTGGTGTCAGTAGTGAGGATTGAAACTCCTTAGTTACTGACCCAGGATAGTAAGGGACATCACATATAATTATTGGCAGTCCAGTGGGATATAGCCAGACACCACACTTGCATTTGGAAGTGCACCATATCAAGAATAGTAATCAGTTCTGTTCTGTGGCATTTGCCATTTGACAATAGACACTACACTGTGGCATACACATTTTAACAAATTTATCCTGCTGCAGCAAAAGGTCTTCTACAAAACACAACAGGAGGTAGTATCCTTGGAGTGTGACAATCAGTGTTACCAATGTCTCCAAGCCTGAAAATAATCTGTCTTTGAATCCTGTCATCTTAAGAACAATTACTTTACACAATGTTCAGCAGCATTACAGTTCATGACTTTAAGAAAAGGGTGAAGTAATATCTGTGGAGAGCTTCAACAACACTTGAATAGTGAATAAGAATTCAAGCAGAATTTGATGTAGAATTTGAATTCAAGCAGAATTTGAACCTTAGACCTTGTGATTATGAGAGGCATGTCAGTGTAGAGCTCCCAGCAGCACTGCCTTCACCACCACCACCTCTGTTGTTACTGATGACAGAAATGCATTGCAAGTGCTATGTGGTACTACAGGTGGAACTGCCATCCTGGCATGAATAAGAATGACCATGATCATGAGACTAAGAGGTAACAGGACCATGATCATTTGGAACAAAAAGAGCCAATCATAGAGGACATCATAAGTGAAGCATCTCTTCTGTGACTCTGGTAGTAACCATTTCCTCTTTAAATTCTATTTCTGATCCAACCATGATTCATTTCTGGTGAAATCACAACTGAAGAAGAATACATTTTGGATTTTGAAGCACAGAATCACCTAGGAACTAGTAATGGTCAAATGGTTGCCAGTCTCACATTGCACAGCACCCACATGAATTCAAAATTGCACTAGAGGTTTATAAATTCATAGATTCATAAATAGGTTACTACTAAGCTATTGATCCATGAGGATCTTTAGAAGCCTAGCCATACATTTCCATGAACTTTTTAGCCCTTATATTTTAAATACAAAATAACCCAAATGCCCCATCCATAAAGGGTAAGGGTGCTAAATGAGGAGTGAATCGGTGGTTACCCACCCATTTATCCAGATCACATTTGGTAGTGTAAGAGAAGTACTTTGCTTTATGTGTAGAAGAAGAACATTTCAAAGAAGTGGAATTCTCTGTGATCCATATATTATTCTCCAACATGTTGTATTTATGTTGCAAAACATATTGAGATGCTTTAAGCAGGTGTTTATGCCCCCCACTGGACGTGAATCTAGCAGGATAGGGTCTGCTGAGACTCTGTATGAAAAGCAGTGATTACCTCACTGTAGCATGTATGATGCTGAGAAGAGGGGCAAGGCTTTAAGATGTTCCACATAGTTTTAGTGATTTAGTTCCTTGATTTTCTTTCTCAGATGTTTGGACAGGTGTATACACTGAAGATAGTTCTGAACTTTGCCAGGCTGGACTTGGTTTGTATTACCAATGGGACTAAAAACAATGATAGACTGTTATAATTTGTTCATAAAAGTTAAGCTTATTTTGTGAAATAAAAGTTATTGAAGAGACAACCAGGTGTTTTATTATGAAAGCTATTGGAAGAACAAACTACTTTGAAATATAACAACAGTGTCTCTGACTATTACCTTTCTGATGTTTCTCAAATATCACCATTTGAAATGTACTCTGAATTATTTTTCATATGTTTTCTGTTGAAATGTACTCTGAATTGCTTGCTATTGACTGTTTTCTGAATTCATATCAGATGACAGCAATACAGTTGAATGATCAAGGAAGGTACTTAGCAGTGGCACCCTTTACAGAAAGTGGAATGCTCACCTGATTGCATTTTTTTAACCATATTTTATTGGCCACACCCTGAAAAATGACAAAAGATTATCATTTTGCTGTTCAGATATCTCCACACCTATTTACATCTTGTTTTTACATATTTTCAACATTCACTAGACTTTTCATTTCATTGCCATGCTGTTATTGTGCTAAAATTTACATTGACTTATTTGCCAGCTAGACCATTTAACATTCTATGACAGTCAAAATCACAAACCCCCTTGCTATATTGACAGCAGCCCTTACTCTATACAATCAAATAACCCTAATCTTATCAACTAGGATGTGTTCAGTTACCAGAGAGCTCTCTTGTGGTGAGCTAAATCATGCCCTTTCATTGGTCACATATCACTGTTTTTGAAGGGTGTTTCCCTCCCCAAATTTAGTTTCCATACATCATTAATAAGGATCTGTCAGCCATACAAGAGGGTAAGTAAAACATAACCAGATCTTACCCCATCACCCCTTTCAGTTTTGATTAGTACCATCGGAAAGCTTTTCTTCTCTTAGCCTTAACATACTTAGCATTACAGTTAACCCATCATCACATGGGTCGACATTGGTACTACTTGATGTCAATTTGTTGAGGATGGAACATCGTAAGCATGGGAAAAAAGCCCACAGACTATTTCAGGAAATGGAGGGGTTATAAAATATTTCTTCCTTTTCTTCTTCAGTCCTTCCAATCACCTGGCTACATTCTTGCATCACCACAAATTGTGGCTTGTTCCTTCTTTTTTTTTTCCTTCATTTCCCACTCCTCCCTTTGTTATTGTTGTCCCAGTCTAGACCTGCCCTTAAGTTGTCTTATTTACTTATTTATGTATCTATTTGTTTCTTTATTTTTTGTCTTGCTGTACTCCTTCATCAACATCTAACTTACTTCTAAATTCTCTGAAAGAGAAAAACATTTATAGGTTGAACATATTCATCAGCAGGTCAGACAAATGAACCTCATCACCCATAAACTAGATTGGATTCTTACCTTCATTTGGTTGTGCCAGACTCATAAATCCTGCTGTATACCTTATCTGACTCATGCATTGCTTGATATGTTTGGTACTCTTTCAATAACTTTAGAATCTTTGGCATATCGCAAAACCTGTCTATTATCAATGACCAAATTTGATTCTTCTCTTTACAAACAAATCTTTTTTATTTGACTTTGCATCTTAACTCATCCCCTTCTCTGCAAAGTACATGATGACAACAACCAGCCATTTTGGAGTACATCAGGTAAAAATTAACCCCTCACATATCCCTCAAATACTTCCAAAAACAAATTCTATTTTTTGCTGTCTTGTCTCAGTTGCTTTCCAGTAAGGCTTATGCCCCACATGCATTTCAGTGCAAAAGTAAAAATAATGGCTAGTCAAAAAAGCTGCCTTGTGGCCTTCAATCCTCTAAAAGTTAGAGTATAGGATTAAGTCTGTGAGTTGTTAACAAGGTGCTTCCTATGATAAAGGGCATGATTCCCTCAGCCTCCATTTGCCTATTGTCTGATTTTGAGCAAGTTGTGACAATGTGAGGTATTGCCAGCTAGGCCAGAAGAAGTAGGGCAGTGGATGTGTAACATATGGTAGTATAGTTAGCTGGAGTTTTGTAAAGAATTATATGTCATCTGTATATCAAACTGATTTGTACAGATGCTTGTGTTGAAATTGCATTTGTAAAGTTGCTTGTGTTAAAAATGTATCAACAGTGTCTCCTGCTGGACAGAAAAGAAATATACATGTATGTCAGACTGTGCTATTGTAACAGTGGATACTGGAAGAGAAGAGGTTAATCTCAGTCCAGATAACTTTGACAAAATAGTTTGAACGTAAAGTACTTAGTTTAGGACATAAATATTGTATCTCACAAGTCTCAATGCAGCCAGAGACAAAAAATCTGTACTAGTAAGCTTTCTGTATTGTCCATGGGGGTGAACTAATTGCTACTCTGGAAGACTGGAAATTTAAAATTGCTTTATGACTTCCAAAAACGGCAACAGATCTTAGCAAAACTCTAGGAGTGTAAGATAACACACCTGTGCTAAATCCTGGCAGCCTCTAGTAAAGATGATAGTGTGGGAACCAAAGCCAGATGTCATTCTGTAATCCAGCACAAAATTGATGTTTTGATATGAGATGAGACAGAAGGCTCAGTGCAGCCTGTTTTTGTAACCTGACATACACTTCACAAATTTGCATGTCATCCTTGTGCAAGGGCCATGCTAATATTCACTGTATCATTCCAATTTTAGCATATGTGTTGCCAAAGCAAGCATAGAAGGATCACTTACCTACCTCATCTTGCCATACTTTAGTAAGTAACCAGGGAATAGTAATTCTTTAAATCAGTCAGGAAATGAGGTTAGTAAAGTACTGTTTTTCTGTATCTGTGTGAGTCTGTTCATTTGTGTTATTTTAATATTTCCTGTGATTGACACTCTGGTGTTTATTGTAAACAGATATTTAATATTTTAATGTTCTTTTATTATTTATTATTAAATATTCCAAAGAAAATGTCCAGGCCAGGAGATTCCAGACAGTTCTAAATATGTTTAATAGCAGGCAACACAGTAAAGTAAGACCATAAAATGCTGACAAACACTCACAAGTGTTTTTCGTCACTCAGTACATGACTTCATCAGATGCGAAACTTCTCACCAATACTGCATCTCCCAAGAAACTCTGGTTCACTTGTTTTGCACCTCTGCTCCCCTTGAAAGTGTAGCTGAGTAACGGTGTTCTTCAGTGATGGATCAACAGCATTCAAATAATCTGATGAGTCTGCCTTCTACAGTTTCATAAGCTGCAATGTAGGAGCCATTTTCATTGTCCCTAAGTCAGTAGATGTTGAAACTTTAGCTTTCTCTTTTGAAATGCCGTCTCTCACTCTGCACGACTTGCCAAAGCAGGTAAGAACTCATCACCATGTGGAGTAGCTGATGGCAGATAATCAGTTATTGTAATGCTGACACCTGTGGGTCTATCAGTGAAATGGCCTTATGCACTCCTTTTAAAGGTAATCTGTGTATTCAACTGACTCGGACGAGCATTGCACTTGTTCCCGAATCTTGATTTATAAGTCAGTTATCTACAAAAATGATGTGTCTGAAGTTGGAGGCTGGCAGCCTCTTTTTCCTTCTCCCAAAGTAGCTCAATAGATTGAAAAGTTCCATAGTCAAAAAACAGAGAGATGACTTCCCCACTAGCATGAGCAGTGTAGTCCTCAGAAATATTATACAAACCCTTCCAAAGCCTCACAAAATATATCTGCACAAGGGCTGCATCAGCTCTGTGTGTGATTTTGGAAATCCGCCCATATCTATAGCATCTTCCCCACTGCCCTGTGCTTCTTGATAGTCATCAACCCTTTGGCATAAATGAAAAAACTTCACAGCAGCCAAGTACACCTACATTGTTTAACCTTTGTGTGCCAAGTTCTTTATTACCAAGTGTATAGATGAATTCCTTTAGTGCTCTGGTAAACTAAGAATAAACATTTATTCTTAGTTTTCCAGAGCAGAAAAGACTGTCAGGGAGGATGCATGTGTCTATCATGCAGGGAGGGGATTATGTCATGTTGGCATGGATAGATCTTTCTTCAAGCCGTGTTGGAGGTCAATTCTTGGAATTATTACTGGTCTATGCATGAGAGAGAGCTAAAAAAGTGTGTTCACTCTACAGCCTGGTGTAAGCATGTCCACAGAGGTTATTTCCAACTGGACAAGCCAGCATAGCAAAGCGATTTAGCTTGCTGTTGGAAGGGCCTTTGGAAAATGCCCTGGCATGAGTGAGAGCATATATGGCACTGCTGACATGTGTGTCTGCTCCACCTACATCACATCAGTCTCTACCTCACATTCCCACCCTGCCTATAATTTCCACTGCTAGTAAGACACTGTCTAGCTACCTGCATTCTTCAGTTCATCTTTCCTCCGTCAAGATGGCCTCACCCAGTAGTCAGTACTCTGGAGCAAATGAAGCTGAAGTCAAGCAGCTGTTGGCCATCTGAAAGGTTCAATAATGCCCCCCCCAAAAAAAAAGCAAAAACAAAAAACTCTTTGACTGATTTACTTGAAGTCTTCTTTAGTAGCAGCCTTGTCTTTCTTTTTATAACACCAGCAGGAGCATTTCTGTTGAGCTCCTTGATATTTGCCTTACTGTAGACCTGATTAAATGTATGTGAGGTGATGGCACCAGTTCTACCTCCTTGCATTATGATGTAATGTGCTCCTTTTTTTACAGCCAGTATTGTCAGCTGCATTAGCCCGGTTTGATTCTTGGCCGGAGCACCTTCTGTGTGGAGTCTGCATGTCCTCCCCACAGTCGAGTGACATCTAAATACATGCAGGTAGGTGCGTGCATGAATGGATGTACCTTCTTTGAAGGTTGGGCATCGGGCTGGCACCTCGGCACCATAAAAAATCCACTGCCAATTGTTAGCGAACCGGATATCCACTGTGGTGACCCCTAACCGGGAAAAGCCAAAAGACATTAGTTTTATTGTCAGCTGCATTCATCTGTCTACTGTAATTAAATGCATGGTAGTGTTTCAAAAGCAACTGCTTCTCACATTCCAAAGATCCAAAGAAACATCATGTCCCATGTTGGGGAAGAGACAAAGAATATGCCCAGAATAGGAGTGGTGGAGCAAGCTACTGCATATGCCCACCATGTTTTCCTTGTCTTCCTGCAACCACCTCATTATTTTCCATGTTATGTTATACAAATGTATCAGATGAATAAATAAATACACAACTACTTTGGCAATTTACATTTAACCTCAGAATGAGTAAATAAAATTAAATGGGATGGGGTGGGGACTCAGCACTTTAAGACACCATTAAGTTTTAGATGTTTGCTGCCTGCAGTTAGTTTCAGTATTTTTTGAGTCAGGACATGCTTTGTACTCTAGCCTTTTGTGTTGTACAGCAATTTTATGCTTGTATAGTATTTGTTTTGCAATGTGCTGCCAGAATTTTATGGTGTTTTTATTCCGACATTTTATTTTGCCAATGAGGATTTATACATAGTGCACAATCTGATATCCACAGCTTTTGTTCTAGACGCCTTTGTTCTACACTTACCTTAGATTCCTATTTCCCTTTTAGAAATTTAGCCATACAATTTTTTTAATTTGTTTCATTGCTTCAGATTCTGTCCATGATATTGCTGTTTAATTTCTCTCTTCTCATTTACAAAGCAGTTTCTCAGGTAAGTTCACCTTTCATTAATTCTAAACTTGGATGTAACAAACTTTAATTATTTTTTAAATGTATGGACTTGAAATTTCAGCCCATTTTTTTCAAGGATTTTAGAAGTTTAACACTAAATAAGCTTTAGACTTCTTTAAAACATTTTATCAAACTTTAGCTCTGAAGTACTGTTCACTTATACCTCAGTAAGGTGGTTAGAACCACAGGTGAACTTTACAGATGAGGCTATTGTTGGGTCTGATTTAGTATCTTCCCATTAGATTGCTGGTTGTCATTTCTGAAGGCTGCTTTGCCTTCTCTGTCTATCAGAAAACAATCCAAGGGTTCTCTTCTAACACCCTTGCAATTTGCAATACTCATCACTGATCTTAATTCTGCAACCTTTAAGGGCGTTACAATAGTTTATGAACACGATGCCATAAATGTAAAATTAGTAGCAGAACTAATAATACGTTACAGATGCTTCACTATGATTTTCATTACATTCTCATACAACTTAATAATAATAATTTAACACAACTAAATGCTCTGAAACTCAAGAATATTCAGATTATTAGTGGTTATAGATTTAGAAGCCATAGAAGCACAGGTTTAAGAATAAGAACTGATGTAACTATTCCTGTTAATTGCCCAACATTCACATTGTTAATTGCATACTTCTTATCTTTACATTCTAGTACTAGTGAAATTATTGTGCAAAGTTATAAATAACTTAGAATTGTTATGCATTATGATAAAATTACAAGAGATTATTGTAAAGCAATAGAAGATGACATAATCTGTTCTTTAGCAGCATCTCATTTTGAAAGTTACTGCTTTTATTTTATACAATTTCTGGTATCATGATCATGAGAAAATAATTACTCAAAGGATGAATTTATTTCCATTTAAAATATTCAATAAAGAGCTAACAATGTTTACAAATGTGAATTAAAATTACATTATAAATTCTCATGATAAGGGATGTTATAAATATAAGAAATAAAATTATCAGTAAAATTAAGATGGTACAGATTTGATCCACTCTGTTACAGGCCCCAGGAGGAGCTCAGTGTCTCTTCAACCTAACACACTAAGTTTTCAACTGTGGTACCACCTTTATCATTCTTATAAGAAAAGTGTAGTCCAGGTCTGAACTGTCTGCAAACAGCTAAAGTTAACTTTGAGTATGTGTCTACCTGTTTGAGCCAATATTCATTATCCCCTGGAGAGCACTCTGCTTTGGATTCTAAGCAGCCCCCCCCCCCCCACTCACACTCTCACACACACACACACACACACACACACACACACACACACACACACACACACACACACACACACACTCATATTCCATTTTCTCTCTTATTCCCTTCTGTTAGCAAATAGTATCCATAACTGATAAATACCGTTTGTTTGTTAATTTAAACTGGGACCACAGAAGCCTACTGATACAAGGTTATCCTGTTTTTCCACCTGAGAAATGGTTAAGAAATGACTTACAGTTTCAGAGCAGTCCATGGTCAATTCTGATTGTTTCTTACACACAAACTTGTCTTTGCTTGGGCTCATTAGCAGCAGTACAAAAGTACTGCCTGCTCACACCCTTGTTCTCCTCCTCCCCCTTCTCTGTTTATTACCTTAAGCCAATACCAAAGTTAATAAATATTACCTGTGGCAGGCACCATTTTTATAACTACAATCCACTCTGCTACAGGCCCCATGAGGAGCTCAGTGTCTCTCCAGTAAGTGTTTTACAACTGTATATGCTTATTTATGTTGAATTGTGTTAGATATCTAATATGATTTAGGCTTTATTACTGGAAGTTACTATGGCATGCTAGCATTTTGTTTGCCTACACCAAGTTGTTTTTAGTATAATAGTATGGTCTATTCGAATAGCTGCACCTTCTTCACTAATGTTATTCATGTATATGTGCTGTGTGTAGACAGCTCATACTGGTGTCTAATTATTTCTATATAATTGTGCTGTTACTGGTGGATAGAATCACATTAGAGACCAAGGACAGAGTGCTGCTCGCTATATTTTTATCTGTGACTGCATAACTGTCAGCTTAGGTTCCTTCTCACGGATGTTTTTCCAATTGGCTCAGTATCTGCATATACTAGTAGTTGGTTCAAGACATATTTTCCTGTATGCAGTAGCTATTTGCTCAGTTTGTTTTTTGTAATCTTTATAATATATCTTTACCATCTCAAAGTGCTTACTCCTCTCTGTACTCTTCTTTTCTAGACCTAACACCACTCTTAAGTATTCAACTGCGATACCACCTTTATCATTCTTATAAGAAAAGCGCATTCCGGTTCTGAACTGTCTGCAAACAGCTAAAGTTAACTTTGAGTATGTGGCTACCTATTTGAGCCAATATTCATTATCCACTGGAGAGCACTCTGCTTTGGCTTGTAAGCAGCCCCCCCCCCCCCCACACACACACACACACATCTTCCATTTTCTCTCTTATTCCCTTCTGTTAGCAAATAGTATCTATACCTGATAAATACTGTGTGTTTGTTAACTTAAACTGAGACCACAGTAGCCTACTGATTCAAGGTTATCCTGTTTTTCCACCTGAGAAATGGTTAAGAAATTGCTTTCAGTTTCAGAGCAGTCCTTGGTCAATTCTGATTGTTTCTTAAACACAAACTTGTCTTTACTTTGGCGCGTTCGCAACAGTACAAAAGAACTGCCTGCTCACACCCTTGTTCTCCCCCTCCCCCTTCCCTGTTTATTACCTAAGCCAATCCCAAAGTTAATAAATATTACCTGTGGCAGGCACCATTTTTAAAACTACAGCCACCCTTTGAGCACCTCATGCTCGGCTCTGCCATACAACTTATTAAAACTACCTGAATTGGTGCACAGCTAAATGATTGTTTGTGGAAATACAGGGAACCTACCTGAGTCTCCACATTCACTATCATATGTTCATTTATCAGTTTACTCTGTTACCTGACTGTTTCCAGCCCCCTCATAGGAGCAACTAACAGGGTCTCTACCCACTTCACTCCTCACCCTGCCCCTGCTCCTGCCACAGTGGTCCTACCATTATTACACTCACAAACCCCTCCCATCTTTCCAATAGCCAACCACGGCACTAAACCCAACACTACCTCCTCCATCTTCCCACTACTATCACTCCTCCTCAGCTGACATGTACAAGCATACCTTTTCTATGATCACTGCATGCACTCTCCTTGCATATCTTACATCCTACCAGAACTCCATCATTCCCACACTCAACCACTACCACTGTACTACTACTCACACCACCACTCATGTCTCACCCTCACTCAGCTCCCCTCCCACCAACTCAAAAACAATCCCTATGCACCCTCCACATATTCTAGCAACTATATTACTCAAACATAAAGCATTCCTACAACTTAACATAGTAACCCTCCAACCATACCTATTACCTGCAGAGAACAATCATAAAGTTTCCCTAATTAACAAATACATTCAAAAACTGAGAAAACTAATAACCTCATGCATATCAAAACTAGCCCTAAGTGGAGACATCCACCCCAACCCTGGCCCTACCATCTCCAACCCCAATCCTCATAATCAGACTAGAAACCAAAACTTCTCCCATATTACAGCCAATAGAAAGCCAATTGACTTCCATCTACTAAGCCTAAATATTAGAAGTATATCTAATAAAGTCCATGAACTCCATGCCACCATAGACTTGTACTCCCCAGATATAGTCATCCTGACAGAAACCTGGCTAAAACCTCACATTACCAGTGAGCAAATCCTCCCTACCAGTTACGGCATACTAAGAGTAGACCGGCTAAACAAGAAAGGAGGCAATGTAGCTATAATATTTAAACAGCATCTAAACATCCAGATCTTAAAATCATCAGCTCCACAAATAGGCAATGAAGAAATAATATATACCAACCTCAAAATAAACCAAAACAAAACCATCAACATAATTGGATGCTACTTCCCATCTGGCCAAAACATCCCTCCACTAGAAAACCTCCTCAACTGGTCTACCCACCATCTCCACCAAGAAACTATAATTTTAGGTGATTTCAATATTGACTGGCAATCCTGTTCTGGCAGTCATCCAACCCATCATGTAAACCTTCATGGCTTTACCCAACTAGTCCATTTGCCAACCAGGATAAATAAAAACTCCAGCAAGCACACTACCCTGGATTGGATACTAGTCAGTAAGAGTCCCCAGTCATATATAACAGGTTGCTTATCAGATAGCCTCAGTGATCACTCCCCAACATTCCTACTCAAAAAATACCTATACCAAGCTAAACCTGTCATCTACCATCAAATACATAAAAAACTAAACTTTAACCCACTCACATTCATCTCATCCCTCAAAGAATGTAACTGGCATCCTCTAAAGTACCTCAGTCTTGATGACGCAGTTGAATTTTTTTTAATAGTACCTTCCTGAGCATCCTTAATTACCATGCCCCCATAAGACTTTCCAGAACCAAAGCACAACCCTCCCCATGGCTACAGAAAGCCACTAAGTCAGAAATGAAAAACAGGGATAAAGCCTGGGAGCACTGGTGCAAAACCAAAAACCACTCAACTAGACAGAAATTCCTAGAACTACGCAATAGAGTCAAAAAGCTAATAAAACAGGACAAAATCCAGCACTACCAGTCTGCCCTAGAATCCTCCCAACACAGCCCCAAACAATTCTGGTCCTCCATAAACTCCATCCTCCACCCAGGTAAAGTCAGTACCCCTCCTCCTAACATTCCCTCACTCCTCCAAAAATATTGCTACCTCATTTAACACACACTTCACACAAACCATGCTATCACTAGCTAAACAATACAACCCCCCTCCTCTCCAACCCACACCTTCAACTAGTAATTTCCCCACTGCTTTCTCTTTTTCTCCTGTACCTACATCCAACATAAAAAAACTCTTAACTAAACTTAAGCCCACTAAATTAGCAGCAGACAACCTCCCAAGTGAATACCTACAAATCGCAGCTGATGGTCTGGCCTACGCAGTATCCATCTTGATTAGCCAATCTCTGTCAGAAAGTTACGTTCCCACACTATGGAAAGTATCACATATAATTCCCCTCCACAAAGGCGGCCCCTCCACAGAACTAACCAATTACCGCCCAATAGCTATTCTCTCTCCACTCTCCAAAATACTAGAGAGACGCATTCACTCTCAGGTCTCAGACTACCTCCTTACTAACAACCTCCTTTCCAATACTCAGCATGGTTTCTGACCAAACCATAGCACCACCATTGCCTTACTCTCCTTTACTAACACTATTTTTCAGCATGGAAAGACAAACACTATTTTTCAGCATAAAAACAGTGGCTATCTCTCCTCTGCTACTTTCCTAGACCTATCTAAAGCATTTGACATGGTCCCACACAAACAACTCATCTCTGTCCTCAATAACCTATCCTTCTCTCAATCAGTCACCAACTGGTTTCAGAGTTACCTGTCTGACCGCCAACAATCCATTGTATGGCAGAATGACATATCTCCCCAGCTACATGTCTCTATAGGGGTTCTCCAAGGATCCATCCGTGGACCCCTACTCTTCTCTATTTTCACCAATAATCTAGCCTCTGCCACCAAACATGGCACACTTATACAATATGCAGATGATTGAACCATCATCTGCTCAGCCCAGTCCCTACCCAAACTGCAAAAAGTCACACACGAAGCCTTTTCCTCTGTTGAAACTTGGTTATCCGATGCCCAATTAATACTCAACCCAAACAAAACTAAACTACTCATCTTCCAACCCATCAAACATACTCAAAACAACTCTCACTTTAACATCACAGCAAAAGACAACACCACTATACACCCAACAGAACACACCAAATTGCTAGGAGTGGAAATAGACAATAAACTAAAATTTGACATTCACATATCCATGACCATAAATAAAGTCCACAAAAAACTAGGAGCATTAGAAATAAGCAACTTCTCACCAAAGCAGCAAAGATTTCAGTAGCAAATTCGCACCTTATTTCCACCCAACTTTATGCCTCTCCAATATATACCAACCTAAGGCAATGCGATCTAAACCAGCTAGAGACCTGCTACAACAAAATCGCCAAATTCGCCACAGGGGCATCCTACCATAGTCACCACTGTCTCTCACTTGATGAACTGGGCTGGCTTGAACTCCCTCACCTCCTTCAATGGTATCAACTCACACTCGCCCACAAACTAGTAAACCATCCACTAAAGTCCCATCCCTCCATAATCTACTCCAACCCGATCGCACCACCAGACCACTAAGATCCAGCAACAAAAATCAATTGCAGATCACTAAAGCCAATAACTCTGCTGGTGAAGCACTATTCTCTTTCGCCATAGCCAAATTATGGAACTCCCTCCCACCCACAATTACCTCCATACCATCATGCACCCACTTCAAAACTTTACTAAAACCGCACCTAAAAACATGCTGGCTATGCCCTTGCAACTCCCACTCTAATATCACCCACCCCATCCAACAACTACCTTTCTTTCTACCCCACTAACTACCTTGATTATAGCATGCTCGGATGCTCATAAGCCTACTACTTATTATACAGCAGGCACTTCTTATTGTAACAATTGTTAATGTCTGTTATGTACTTCACAGATAATGATTCTAGTTGTCTACTGATGTACTATGTTCTTCATCTGTAACTATGTTTGTAATTAATTGCTATGTTAATCAAATTGTTAATCGCAATGTAAATCCAATGTAACTACTGTCTGTATATTTTAACTGTGGAGCTTTTCTCCCTGGGCCTCCACTGAAAATGGACCTACATCCAGTCGGACACTCCCGGTCAACAAATGTAAATAAATAAATAACTAAAATAAATAATCACAGCAAGAGTCATTCATTTTGCTGCAATGATTTCCTAAGCATTTTAATGAAGCGCCCTTTTTTAACAATTATAGAAATTAAAAACTCAGTCTACACAAGTTTAATTTCAATTAAATAGATGAATTAAACAGTATGCAGTAATGCAATAAAGTTTAAAAAGAATATAGAAACTGACAAAAAGAAAGAAGGTTCATAGGTGTTTACTAGGCTAATGACCTCAAGGGCCTTTTTAAGACTATAGCCATGCATCCCAAATCTCTGACAAGTTCTGTTACCCTTGATAAGTGTAAGCATGAGCCTGGGAGATGAACCTTTTTCAGGTAACCTGTGTCCATTAGAGACGGAGGTGCCAAACTAGGGATGAATTTCCAGTTTCCCATCCAATTGTCCAAGTTGATTCTAGAGCATTAATTTTGAAGTATAACTATCAAGTACCCGAGATACTAGAAATTGTCAGACGGTCATGGGATGTAACCTTTGACAATGAATTAAAGAAAGAACTGGGACAGACCCCACAAGTGGTCTTCTCAAGGGGAAGAAATATCAAAGATTTGTTTGAAGGACAAAGGTTAAAAAACACATGCTCAAGAATGCATAAATGTGGAGCATGTAGATATTGTAAATTCATAAATGATGGTCCCTATGTGACAGCTTTTGGGTACAATAGGGCAATACCTTGTCCAGGCAGATGTAGTTGTAACTCAAAAATGGTGGTATATTTAGCTACTTGTACCACATGCTCAAGATTCAACGTAGGAAAAACAACATGTAGATTAAAGGACAGGAAAGCAGAACATCTTAGGGCTATTAAGAACAGGGGTATGTATAATGACCTATATACACACAGCATTACCTGTCCAAATTATAAGAAATTTATCTTCTTTGTGATTGATAGGGTTGGGTGGGGGGATGACAAACTTAAAGTTGAAGTATTGGAATATAAATGGCAAGTTAGCTTAAATGAAACTTGTCAACCTGGTTTGAATGACCACATATCCATTATGCCAGTGTTGAAACAAAGGGTGCATGAAGTTTAGTTAGGTACTATTTGTATGCTTTGAGGTCTTTTTACCTCTACAGTATTGCTATATTATTAGTATTTTATAAGTGCTTTTGTGCTTTTTAGCATTATTAATAAGTATTTATTAACATGTATTTAATAGTAGTATTTAGAAATATGTTTTTTTGGATATATAATATATATATTATAAATCCAAAAAACATATTTCCAAATGCTACTAATAAATACATATTAATAAATAAGATGTTCTGCTTTCCTGTCCTTTAATCTACGAGCTGTCACGCAGGGACCATCATTTATGAATTTACATTAGTGGTGCTGCGGTAGCATTGTCACCTCACAGCAAGACGTTGTCGCGTTAGATTCTCAGCTAGAGCGTCTTCTGTGTGGAGGCATGCGTGAATGGGCATGCCTTCACTGAAGATTGTGCATCAGGGCTGGTAACTCGGCATGTAAAAATCCACTAACAAACATTAGCGGACCGGAGTTTCGCTGTGGCGACCCCTAACCGGGATAAGCCGAAAGATACAACAACAACATTAGATCACTTTGTCTAATGGCTCCTATTAACTCTGAAGAAGCCATCTGTGCATTGTGAAAGCGCTTAGTTTTTGGAGCACTGCATTAAAACTGTTGAGTGAAGCTCAGTCCGTATCTTTTCATTTTGTGTGTTACGAATTATTAACCTTTTGGGTACATTTGGTTTATAGTCTCTGGGCAACATACCTATCTCTCCAGCAGGTCCAATTTATATCAGAGGCAAGGTTTAAGTCTTTAAACGGATTATTTTGGTGCTGCTTGTTTTGTGGATATGCAGGAAGTCCATCAGAGTGTGGTCTGACAATGCCCTGTATACCAGCCATAGATCTCCTCTCAAAAGTGTGTAGAAGACACAATACAGGGATAGAGCCCTGAAGCGGTCTGCATAGGACATTTTACTTATGCCCCATATTATTTTAGTGAGGGACTTCTGTGGATGTTCCAATTGCTGGATATGCCTGGTTAGGTACATACCAAAGGGGCATTGTACTCATTGATAGGTCTGATAAGTGCAGAATACAATGGAACAATGACTTCCTTTGACTTAGATGTCATACCTTTGCTTATAAGTCGGGCAACATAGAATGATTTCCTCACCACTGTAGACACATGATGGTCAAAGGCTTTATTACTATCTGTGTGTGATCCTAAGTCCCTGACTTCTGGGTAAACTCTAAGGGGTGTGTTGTCAACATGATAGTTACAGGGGCACAGGAAAATAATTTTCTTGGGTGATGAAAAACAGGGTACCTTTTTGGCTAGGCTTGTATAGGCCCTAGGGCCAATAGTCTAGTACCTACATATGAACCTATGAACCAGGGATGGATGACTTCCCAAAGGATATTAATATGCATTTCTTGGCATTTAGTTTTGGTCCATGGCTCTGACACCAGTTGTTTGTCTGTGCCAGCCCCTCCTGGAGAACATTTGTGTCAGTGTGAGATTCAATGGCAGCTCCTAATTTGCAATAATCTGCAAATTTAGTCAGCCAGAGACCTCTAACATTGACGTTGACTTCTGAGAAGTAAATGCCAAAAATGAGCAATCTAAGGACTGATCCCTGAGGAACTCCACTTGAGACTGGCCTGTTTAAAGAGATGGACTCCCCAATTCTAACTTCCTGAGTCCTGTCTGTGAGCCAGTTGGCTATCCACCAGGTGACATATGGGTTTGTACTGAACCTCTTGAGTTTGTCAACAATGCCTGAGTGGGGTATTGTGTCAAATGCCTTGGCCAGGTCAAGGTAGGCAATGTGAATGATTCTGCCCTTATCCATTGCTTTGCTGACCTTCTCAAAGAAGTCCACCAGGTTGAATAGGCATGATCTGCCCTTGATAAAACCAAACTGGGTTGGGTCCAGTGTCTGGAGGTTTGCTATATCTCTATTGATAATTTCCATGATAATTTATTTCCATGGCCTTACATTATAAGACTATGAGACTTATGGATCTGTAGTTTCCAGGGTCTGTAGATGGCCTAACTTTGTGTAGAGGGATTACTGTCACCTTTCTCCATTCATGACGCATGAGGGGTAAAGCTAGAGCTGAACTTATCAGCCATGAGGTTTGCTATATCTTCTGGCTCCATATAGGTGGCTCCATTTACAATGAGCTCTGCACACAATTGTGTATTGCCTTTGAGGTTGTGGACATAGCTAAAGAATGCTTTGTGGTTGTCTTTGGCCTAGAAGGCCAAATTACCTCAAATTTGGCTTTGGTAGACTGTATTTGTCCTCTGGGATGTTTGTTTAGTTTGATGAGAGTGCTTTTATCCTGCTGGGTGTTACACCTCCTCCTTTTTGCCATGATTTTCTTCTCCTGTTATACAGCCTATAAATTTTGTGATTCCACCAGGGTGGCTTGTTTTTTGGGTTAGTTCTGTACTTCTTCCTGGTGGGTACAGCTGCCTCTATGTAGCTATTAACATGCTTGTACATGGGTCTGTGAAAAGTTCTGCATAGGCTGCAGTATTCTCAGGGTTTATGGAGGCTTGAAATTTTGCCAAGTTCTCACTTAATAGCAGGAGGTTAGCCTTAGAATAGTTCCTGAATATTCCAGGTTTAGCTGGTGGTCCAGGTTTTATTTTTACTTCAAAGCAGACCATTTTGTGGTCTGACCTTGCCAGGGAAGGCATTACAGTAGGGGGTGGGCAGCAGTCTCTCATATTAGTGAGGACCAGATCCAGTATGGTTGCATCCCTTGTTGGTGTATTGATTATCTGGTCCAGGGAGTTTGTGTTTACAAATTCTGGAAATCTCTGTGCATGTTGGTTTGGTGTCATATAGGATTCCCAGTTAAAAGTGGGGTAATTAAAGTCACCCATGAATATGGTATTGAGTTGGATGGTTAGTGTTTCTAATGCATTTAAATACATGGCACGGGTTTTCTGGGTCATAGAGAGGGACCTATAGCTTGCAAGGAAGTGGTATTGGATTTTACCTATAATGATTTGAACACAGACCGGCTCAAGTGCATTGTCCTGTTTGACCAGTCTTGAAGTATATTTATTTTTGATGTAAATATTGACACCTCTACTTTAGTCCCTGCCTGTAAAGTAGCTGGCCTAAATGTGTGGAAGGCATATAACCTTGCACTGTTAGTTTGCTCTCCACAGCCTTAAACCATGTCTCAGTGACTGCACATACATCAGCATTCCCTGGGGTAAAGAGAGCTTTTAGGGAGTGGAGTTTTTTTGTTTAGACTCCTAGCATTGAGCAATAATATCTTTAGATTTTCCTGGTTTTGATTTGCAATGTCAGAAGTACTTCCAGTTTTGCATTGCCTAA
Source organism: Protopterus annectens (assembly GCF_019279795.1). NCBI lineage: Eukaryota > Metazoa > Chordata > Ceratodontiformes > Protopteridae > Protopterus > Protopterus annectens. Next base: position 510,359,592 of record NC_056736.1, read on the forward strand.
AAAGGCACTATTGATGAAAACAATGTTGTAGCTAATATTCAAAAGCCCAAAGAGGAGGGGTGCAGACTATCCCTGGCAAAGCAGCATGGTCTGTTGACCATCTTCTTCCATGCTGACAAATATTGCACCCCCTTAGAATGACACCAGAAACTAAGCCAGTTATTAAAGACAATCCTCATTTGTTCATATTGTGGCATCGTCCATGGAGAAGGTAAAATGCTGATCAATGCTAAGCACATACCAGCTTGAGGCACATATTTCAAGAGCTCCATGATGTCTCTCTTCATATACTCTAGGGAGGTACCTATCAGGTCATTTACTCCCACATGGACTATAACTGAGTCTTATTGGTAAAGTCCATTGACCTGACAGCATGTGTAATGTGGCAGATCCTAGCCCCTGATAAGCAACTGATCATAACTTTCTCCTTACTCAGCCTGGTGAGAGGGACATCAGCATGTCTCATGATGGAGTCTCCAATGACTATAATGTTGGACTGTGTGGTGGCTTGCCTACTGGACTTAGAGTAAGAGGCTCCATGAGATATAGCTCTGTGTGTTGCTGTGGGCGTCTTTTTAAAAGAGCGCATTTGGGGCTGCTGAGGATATTTGTTGTGTGTACTTCATCTAGGAGGTCTTTGTGATTTATGAAGGTTACATGTTAAGTGCCTCAGCAGATGTGGGTTGATATGTCTGCTTTGAATTGTGCTTGATTGGTGCAGTGTGTGTACTACTGACAACCTTACTGACATTAGGAGTACTTTTATGCTAGAGATTTGTCTCCAGTGACATTGTGTAAAAGCATCTCTCACATACCATATCAGTTTATTTGAGAATTAACTTTGTTGGTTGCCAGTAAACATGAGGCCATTTCTGCACTGTGTCAGGATGCCCATATCCACCAAGCCAGTAACGGAGGCAGTAGGAAATTTAGCAGGAGTGAGAATATCAATCACTGTCAGGAATATCTAGTTTGCAACTATGTGGACAGTGCTTGCCAGTGCAAAGTAGTTGTCCTGTGTGCAAC
>NC_056736.1:510365617-510423117 GCF_019279795.1 Protopterus annectens
TTTAACGTTTTCAGGAAGGTCATAAAAGCTGTTGACAGTAATCGTGTTATTCATAAAACATATCTTAATCTGGAAAAAACATTTAATACAATATATCAGGCAGGAATTGTAGGAAAGCTCTCTGCCCTAAACATAGATCTTTATGTGGTAAGATGGACAGCCAGTTGACTGAAACATAGACTCCACACAGTTCTTGCAGCATGTGATTCTTCAAATAGCGTTAAGTTAATCAGTCGAGTTTAACAGGGTTCTATTCTGAGTCTTCTCCTGTTTGTTTTCTAGTTTTCTGATCTCAGAACTTTTTACTCTCACATTTTCTTCCCACACCTTAACTGGAGAGAGTTAAATTGTGAGGAAGAAAGGAGAGAAGAAGGACTCTGGAAAAAAGTGGAAATTGTTTAATCATCAATTGTTGGAGACTCAGAATCAAACTTTAAGGTAAAAGAAGTCAAGGTAGGCTATTTGTAAATTACCCCCCTCCCAAAAAGTGAATTAATTAATTAATTAATTAATTAAGTTCTTAGCTTTTTTCCTGGCAGACTCAACCAGATAATTTCTATATTTATTTTTTCTGGCACGGTCCACAAGATATTAGTGACCTCTGTGTTTTGGGGGCTGTTGATGACTTTATTTTTTTAATACAATACATTGGTAGGATTACTCAAATACTAGGGAGGCAATGTGTTTTGGAGACTGTTGATGATTTTCTTTTTTTAATATAATACCCTAGCAGGGTCAACCAGATACTAGTGGTCTGTGTGTTTTGGAGGTTGTTGATAACTTTATTTTTTTACTATAATATCCTGTTTAGGTTAACCAAATAGTAAGGAGGCAGTGTGCTTTGGAGGCTGCTTGACTGTGGATGTCTTGTTTTTCTAATAAAATATCCTGGCAGGGGTCAAACAGATACTAGGTATGCAATGTGTTTTGAGGACTACTTGTGGATAAAATGTTTTTTTTTAACTAATCTTTTTGCAGAGTCAGTCAAGATAGATTAGAATGGTGTGTGGATGTCTTGTTGTTGAAATTCTACTAAAATGTGTATGAATGAACTGAAATAAGATCACCTGCAAGCTTTTAGCTTTGTAATGCTAAAGAAATACAGTAATATAACCGTTGTCTTCTCTTTCCATTATTTTAAACCTTGTAAGATCAAGGGAGATATTGTGGGAATGCAATCTGTTTGTGAGCTATTCCTAGTACGTGTGAATTAAATGACTGGCCTTACTGCCATACTTCTGATTTGCATTGCAAGAGTAACGTGTATCTGAGCGAAGTAAGATCGATCACAAGCTCTGAAGTTTCGCTATTGTTTATGTGAAAAAATACAACAGTGTTGTATTTTATCCTTTTTTTTGTCTTTTAACCTCACAAGAACAAATCAGATACTGTGGGTGAGGTAGGAAATAGGGATTGTTGCTATGTGTGAATGAATCAACTGGTCCTGCTGTTTACTGTTGTTATAATTCCAGCTTTGCAAGACTGTAATAGTTGTCTACCTTTCAGATGAATGTAACCTAATTATCAAATGCATGAGTCATTCTTAATGTGTTATTTCATATCTGTTCATGTATATACTGAATGTCTGCTTAAAAATGTTTGTAATATGCTATAGCTTTTCTCCCCGGGCATATTCTGAGAAGGTTTTTTTTTTTTGACTAAAGACAGTTGGACAAATCTGGGTAAATGAAAGTAAAATACATAAAATGAAATGTGTATTTGTGTAAGGTGAGCTGGCATGCATAAGTTGTGACTACTGTTTCTGCCAACTAAATGAAATTAATGCAAGTATGTTAATTTAATCCTGGGAGGACCGAAGCAGATTCTTTTGTTCAGTAATGGGGAGGGGCTGTTTGTGAATTAAATGAGTTGACTGTCCCTGCTGAGCCTGCTCCTTTATGTTGTAATTCTGGCTTTGCAAGATTAATGTATGTTTTGGTAAAGTCAACTGTCGTACAAGCCTGTATCAGTGTCTCTCAGAACCACTGGCATATTGGGCGTTTGAGTAACCTGGAAGAATTGTAAATAATAAATGAAGACAGTACAGTGGGATTTCCAACTCTCCTTAATTTACACTTGGTATTGTACAAAATGCAGATTACCTGATACAGTACAATGTATGTTTACTACATCATGTGTACTCATAATAGTTTCATGCAGTCAAGACAAACTACTTTTTACTGTTTAGAGATGTTTAGGTTTTGTGCTGTTATAGCATAATCTCAACACCTTATTAGCTCTAAAATGTGATTTAGTCTTGTATTTGGTAGAGTATTCAGCATGCACAATAGTGGTCGAGCAGTTATTTTATGTAACGTGGTTAGCATGATCAGTGTTGAACCCATTGTACCATAGCTCTGCCCTGTGAAGTTGACCACACCCCTTTCTAGTTAGCCCCACCCCATTGAGATGCCTCCTGTAGCCCCTCCCCCCTTTGATTTAAAGTCAGACCCTTTCTCATATCTCTATTTACTCCATCTAGAAAACTTAGGAACTCTGACCTTCAACACTTATAAATATATAAGCCCAAACAATCTATAGACCAAAATCTTTATAGCTACTCTCCTGCCATATTCTGGAATAAACATCCCATAACCACCAGAAAATTACCAGATGCACATGGATTTAAAAATGCCCTAAAATAATACTTACTCAACAACTGGAAATTTCACTGTAAAAACTCTTCTCCCATTTACCCATCTTCTCTCCCTCACTTTCTGACCTCTTATACTTCTTCCCATATTCACTCTACTTCTAGGCCCTCTTTCCTTTCCTATAACCTGCTCTCTTTATTCTTACCGCTATTCTCTTCTTCGTCACCCGACTTTTAGACTAGCTCTCCTTCAGTTCTGACTTTTAACAACTATTCTTTTCTCTTCTTTTAATATTTGATCAATTAAAATAGTAACCTATAAATACCCTAATTGTTTTCTTGTAATCTGTAAGTAGTTTGACTTTTGCTTCTTTTATTATATTTTCTGTACCTTTACATCTTATGCATCCTTTTGTTACTATTCATTAATCTACTCTCCATAATTTATTTCGTTCTTTTCTCTAACAAAAGTTATTCTTGTATCAATTTGTTTTTCTGTGCTTTCTCATTTGATGTAAAGTCAATCATTTTGAACTCTGTTGTTCTAACTTAATTTGTGCTTTTTTGGAGATTTTTCTCCCCGGGCCTCTGCTGAAAAAGGGCTTTTGCTCAGTTGGACATTCCTAGTCAAAAAATGTCAACTAAATAAATAAATAAATAACTAAAATAATTCATCACATTCATTACATTGAGGAAAAGGGTAAATTTCCTATTCCACTCTGTACCGTGATCTCCATTCATAATATTCGACGTTTCAAAATGTTGATCATATGGTCCCATATGACTTCGGTTAGCATTGTCACCTCACAGCAAGAGGTTCTCCAGTTCGATCCTTGGCTGGGGTTCCTTCTGTGTGGAGTCTGCATGTCCTCCCTGTGGTCATGTGGGTTTTCTCCGCATGCTCTGGTTTCCTCCCACATCCCAAAGACATGCTGTAGGTGGATTGGACACTCTAAAATTGGCCCTAGGAATGAGTGTGTGCATGTGTGTGCCTTCTGTGGAGGCTTCAGTGCTGGGCTGGCAACTCAACACCGTAAAACTCTACTGCCACTTATGAGTGGACAGGTGATCCGCTGTAGTGACCCCTAACCGGGAAAAGCTGAAAGAAGAAGAAGAAGAAGAAGAAGAAGAAGAAATATATATATATATATATATATATATATATATATATATATATCTGTATGTGTGTATAGATAACACATGCATGCACGCATGCATGTGAGCACGCATGCACACACACACACACACACACACACACACACACACACACGCACACACAGACAATCAAGATTGCCTCAGCACACCCTTCTTATATTAATGATCTGAAATTATTATCCTTCCACATTTAGCTTGATGCCACAAAAAATAATACCAAACAGCCAAAGTTTTTAACTATACAACATTTTCAGACTTGCCATGACATCCCCTGGTAGGAGATTGGTATTACCATTTCAGAAATAGCACACTATGCTAGCATGATGATCTACAGCTTTGCCGAAGAGAATGTCATCTGATTTACAAACATATCCGGCATGCTTGAGTGAACAAAGAGCAGAAGAGTGTTGAATGTGAACTGATGAAACAGTGTGCATGACAAGCTTCGGTCTGGTAAGGTTTGTGGAAGACATCTTAACACAAATGGAGAAGAAAGATTAACTATTACTAAATGAGCAATCAAGCTCACTGTCGTGGTTTGAATTATGCCATCCGTTTATGCTTTAATTAGGCATTTATGGAGTACACAATGATTTTTATCTTGGTGTATAAAAGGTGTGATTACTCTATCTGATGATATTAAACACACTAGACATTGGGAATATTTTCTATTTTAAATAGTTTCTTCTCTATAAAATACATGGCTTATGTGTTCTGTAAGTGGTCTTGAATTAACACTTACAAGCGGCGAATCCTTCTGACTTGATTTGTTAAAATTGTACAGGTTCATAGGTTAGTACTAGGCTGATTGCTCTTGCAAGCCATTTTAAGCCTAGCCAATTATCCCTTGTGAGACTCAAACCCTGCACCTTGTGTTTGTAAGGCAAACACCTTAACCATTAGGCCACCCTACTGTCCATGAAGAAAAACTGAAATAAACTTAGATTCTGAAGCAGCAGTAAAGAATATAATCAAAATGTTAAAGCATTTGAGATTAAGTTCCAAACAGTTTCAATAACATATGCTCATGCTTCTCATTAGAGTAAAACAAAATAGAATTTAAGGTGTTTTCACCCTCAATTATTCTAAAGCACATCTTCACAAATAATATACACAGGATTTTCTGTCATCCTGATAGAATCTTTTATGTTTCATTTCCAGAATTCTGCTGGGATAACCTCAAACTATATTAACTTTCTTGTCTGTTTAATGCAAAGTGTTATGGCTATGAGCTCTTAACTGTTGCCCTGTGTTTTACTTTACCTTTCTCCTCTTGTAGATTGTGTGACTCTAAGCAATTGAGTTAATCAGAAAATGATCCTTTGTCATTCTTGAAAACAGGTAACTGAATCCTGGTTACACAGATGCCTGATGCAGTGCAGCCTGGGAAGCCAGGATGCACATGAGCTTCGGGACTTGGTATAGGATGTGGTGGAGTGGGCAGTGGAGAGTACATTTGGCACATGCAGGACCTTTTTCAGCAGCTGCAAGACTAAGTTCTGACCACTGAGCCACTGCAGGTCTCTGTCCCCTCAGCATCAAGGTCATCCACTACACAGCCATCATGCAGTGATATGACTTGAGGTCCTGTGGATCAGGAAGGGTGTGGCTACAGCTCCTATTTCCCTTCCTCATCTCTCCTATACTCACTTTACTACTTTATTCACAAACCTCCCTATTGTGTAAAAAAAAAAAATTGAAAAATAATGGGAGGGTCTGTCCCCTACAAAAATATGGCAACTCTTCGCTCCCACTTCCTTAAGTATAACCCTCTTGATGTGTTCATTCTGTATGTCTCTTATTGCTATGTCTCCCTATTTTTAATCTTTCCTGTGTTCTCGTTTCTCACTTTTCAAAGAATAAGTCAGGGTGTCCACATAAGGGCACCCCTATAGGCATTATATAAAACCTCTTTGCATTCTTTAAAACTCATTAGGAATAGCTGTGCTGGGTACTGCTTGCCACAACAGCCTGTCATTAGTTTTAGTATGCCTGTGCACAATTACGCTTGTACATAACTTCTGAAAACTCTCAAGTCAGTCGATACTTCATATTCTAATGTATTAATTCTCATATCTGTAAACCATTATTTTTTATCACTTTAAGCATTTTATGAACTTAGGCATTTCCTTGCCGTAGCTTTCAGACTGTTGCAGTCATTGCAAATAACCTGCACTCAGAACATTTGCATAGAGGTACAGCTGCGTTATTCACAAATGACCGCTGCACAACTAATGCCATCCAAACATTTCTATTTGGTCAATCTTCATGAGTTAACTACTTATCATCAGATTTCTGAATATTGTTACATATAGGGTCCATTTTACTTTATAATGGAGTTTTAAGGTAACTGCAAATGTGTGATGTGTGTACCTGTGCTAAAACATCCGGTGCAATTTGAACAAACACATGAATAATTTATCCTGAAACATTTATTGAGCTTTTTTGGTTATACAAAAGTAGTAGTTTTCATCATAAATTGCAAGTTTGTTTGTCTTTCCGCTTTTCCCGGTTAGGGAGACAACACTAACAGCCATAGAGTAATAATTCTTACTTTATTTCCTTCACTTTACCATACTTTCTTTATCATTTATTGTGAATTAACTTCTGTTTAACTTTGATATAATACAGTTACCTAAAACACACTATTGTCACCAACTAATATCCATTTGTGAATTGCTTGGTTAACTTTTGTGCTGTTATAGTATTCTTATTATATAGATAGACACTTCTGTTAGTTCTACGAAAGAAATTCTTAATGGGGTAAAATGAAACAAAATATAATTAAGTGATAATTACTAGTATGCTATTACATTTAAGTGGAATCATTTATATAGTTAGTCCTTTATAACAGATGCTAATAGCAAGCAGTTTATTTTGCTAAACTAGAAGATAGTTACAGCACCCAAAAGCCTAAGAAATTGGGGGTGTTTCCAGAACCACTTCAGGTAAAGCAACTATTTCTGGACAGCATTACTTCATTATCTCTGATACTCACTGTTGATCAGTGAGTGGATGCACTAAAAAATGTATTTCTGGTTTCATGCAACAGGCATAATTCACAGATCTCTTCAAGTATTCACTGTCCTATGCAGGGGGCATTAAGTCTCATGCTAAATATGTAAGCTCAGTGAACAGCTGAGACTGAAATAAGTCCGGTGGGATCAGCATTTTATCTCAGTTACCAAAGTCAAAATTGCTAGAGATTATGAATATAAGGCTGAAATTAATTCTGTTGTAAATATGCTGAAAGATAAAGCATAGAATAAAAAGTTTGCTTAAATATATACATAGAGTTTAGCAATGTAAATGGGCATTCATACTATATGTATAACAGACAGGCTTCTCTTCACAGCATCAGAAAAAGCCTAACAAAACAATATTGGAAAGCAAGTATTGCATGTTTTTGTCATGTTTGCAGAACAAATATCTAAACTCAGCAACATGTGATGTTTTTTTTTCAATAGGAACAGAACAGATGTTTCCTTTCATACTTCTGTTGTTCTGATTGCGTGCATTTGTGCATTTTCACATCAGTGGAACTGCTGACAGGACAATAGAAAAGTCTATGTGTCTTCCCACAGAAGGCCAAAAAAGATACCAAGAGGAAATAACAAAATCTATGTGTGTGACTAGCACTCTATATAACAATTGTAGTAATTCAATTATGTGAGAGAGGGACAGAGAGAGGTATTTTGTAAAAGTATCATTCATATCTGTAATGAAGAAAAACTTTGCAAATATATGCTACAATCTGACAGAAAGAGTATGTGTCATTTGTTATAAAAATAAGTTATCTGTAACTGTGCTTATAGCTGCAAAATATATTTCTTTATCAGTGCGCAGTTTGAAAGGCTTTGTGCTTTAAACAGACTACAGATGGAGTCATGCAAAGCTCTGTGTCTCTGATTCAGCAGTAAACAGTACAGCAAGACTGTGTGTCTTAAGAAGACTTTGGAAAACAACACAATAACACCTTGCTGCTATGCTTCACAATGACAGCCTAGCAACTATGAAAGATCTGTGCTCAGTAGATGTATGATACTGTGATTAAGTGTAGAATTATAGATTTAATTATAATTATAATTTATTTACTTTTATTTAATTTGAAATTGATATCAGTTATAGAACATTGCCCCACATAAACCTTTTTTGTTATTCATCTTGGTGTCACACAGTAAGTATACATTCACATATGATATAAAGCATTGGTGAGTCTATATGGCAACAGAATAAAAGAGATCAGGACTGTTATTTCATTGGCATAGACCATCATGTCACCTCTACTCTGATATGTGTCTCGAAGGACCCCTGTGCTATAGAATAAGCTCTTCCCTGACCTTACTCAAATGAAACCTTGATCATTGGATGGGAAATCTGAAATTCACCACTGGTCTAGCCCATACATCTCTGATGGAGAGAGGTTGACAGTAAGCAAATTAATCCCCAACTAAAACACCCCCACATACCCCTTACCTACCTATTTACTAACATATACCAGCATATAGGCATTCAAGGAACTCAGAGACAAAACTGGGCTGGGTTGCACAACTAGGCTTGAAAAGACTGTGGTGGTCAATTAAACCTAAGGTCACACCTGGAATGTTCTATACTATATTTCCAAAATCTTTTCATCTTTAATGACCTCTCTCCAGACATCTGTAAGCACCCCAATAGGTTGGTGATATAGTAAGTTGCAATCTGCTAGTAGAGGTATCAGTAGTGAACACTTCATACAGTTTAGGTCATCATCTATCCACAGATGGTGGTCTGCAACAAGGTGTTGTGCTGGTGTCTGTAACATGCTCACATGGACTCCTGTGACAGAGCCAGTTAAGTAACACTCCCAAATGGCCTCTGTAGGGTTAGAAAAGAGGCCACTATTATTGACCCAGTGCAGACTGTAGCTACATCATCTCATGTACAGCAGTGTTTATTGCATGACCCTCTCTGCACAGTATAGCAAAGTTTGCATAACACCTTCAAAAATACTGGAATTCAACAGTTAACAGCCACACACTGTGTGCATCCGGCTTTTGCAGCCACATGTTTGTCATTGGTCACACATTCCTCACTGCTATCCATTCCCTGTACTGCTCTAGCTTTCTTTAAAATAAACTCTATACTTGCCCACAGTAAATCTGTATGCTGTGTGAGGGTATAACCACTATGAACAGACACACTAGCAGGATGCCTATGATGCTATTGTGACTGTGGTGAGGACACAGCACATAGATTCATCAGTCATCTGTGTACATGTTGGCTGTGCATTCCTTGTCACACCAGAAAATTCAGATTCTGAGGATGAGCTACTAAAACAGGGATGACTGAAAATCAGATTGCCCTATCTGCATCTCCTGCTGCATGAGCCATCTGTATTGACACAGAGTGGACAAGATGACTCACATGTCAGTTAGTGCACAGCCTGAGTGAATGCCTGTGCTGTGCTGTGACTCCACAGTATGTCTTTGCTGCACAGTAGATCCCACCTGCACTCCTGTGCTACCATCCATCAATGCAAAAGAGGACTGAGACTCCAAGGTAGACTCAAGCAATATGGTAACAGACATCTGTACATCCTCTGAGTGTACACAAGTATATCATCAGAGTAGTGGGCAGCAAATGGGTAAAGCAACAGCTATCTGACCTAGGCATACCATTCATCCTCACAGTTATTTATTTTATTATTTATTTATTTTACATTTGTTGACAGGGATCAACTGGATACATGTCCATTTTCAGTGGAGGCCTGAGGAGAAAAGCTCCAAACTTACAAAGAGATAAAGACAAGCAAGTTACAGTATATGCACATATTGTATTAACATACAAGTTACAGTTTCAAATTTCAAGCCTATGACGAATACAGTTTATATTCAGAAATATATACAAATGTTACAGTTTCTCTTATCAAACCTATAGGTGCAGCTATATACCGAGAATCTGCAAAGATGTTTCAGTTTCTCTTTTCAAACCTTTTAGTACAAGAGGTAAATCGCTGTGAATAAAAATTGCAGGGATATGCAGTTACCTGACCAAGGCTTATCACTCACTTCCATGGGTACCAGAAAAAGGCTTATCATTTTCCTCCACAGCTGCCTGGCCCAGGATTATCATTCTCCTCCACAGCTACCTGACCCAGGCTTATCATTCTCCTCCACAGCTACCCGACCCAGGCTTATCATTCTCCTCCAGAGCTACCTGACCCAGGCTTATCATTCTTCTCCACAGCTACCTGACAAAGGCTTATCATTCTCCTCCACAGCTACCTGACCCAGGCTTGTCATTCTCCTCCACAGCTACCTGACCCAGACTTATCATTATCCTCCACAACTACCTGACCCAGGCTTATCATTCTCCTCCACAGCTACCTGACCCAGGCTTATCATTCTCCTCCACAACTACCTGACCCTGGCTTATCATTCTCCTCCACAGCTACCTGACCCAGGCTTATCATTCTCCTCCACAGCTACCTGACCCAGGCTTATCATTCTCCTCCACAGCTACCTGACCCAGGCTAATCATTCTCCTCCAGAGCTACCTGACCCATGCTTATCATTCTCCTCCACAGCTACCTGACCCAGGCTTATCATTCTCCTCCACAGCTACCTGACCCAGGCTTATCATTCTCCTCCACAGCTACCTGACCCAGGCTTATCATTCTCCTTCACTTCTACCTGACCCAGGCTTATCATTCTCCTCCACAGCTACCTGACCCAGGCTTATCATTCTCCTCCACAGCTACCTGACCCAGGCTTATCATTATCCTCCAGAGCTACCTGACCCAGGCTTATCATTCTCCTCCATAGCTACCTGACCCAGGCTTATCATTCTCCTCCACAGCTACCTGACCCAGGCTTATCATTCTCCTCCACAGCTACCCGACATACACTTATCATTCTCCTCGAGAGCTACCTGACCCAGGCTTATCATTCTCCTCCACAGCTACCTGACCCAGGCTTATCTGTATCCTCCACAGCTACCTGACCCAGGCTTATCATTCTCCTCCACAGCTGCCTGACCCAGGCTTATCATTATCCTCCAGAGCTACCTGACCCAGGCTTATCATTCTCCTGCACAGCTACTTGACCCAGGCTTATCATTCTCCTCCACAGCTACCTGACCCAGGCTTATCATTCTCCTCCACAGCTACCTGACCCAGGCTTATCTGTATCCTCCACAGCTACCTGACCCAGGCTTATCATTCTCCTCCACAGCTACCTGACCCAGGCTTATCATTCTCCTCCACAGCTACCTGACCCAGGCTTATCATTATCCTCCAGAGCTACCTGACCCAGGCTTATCATTCACCTCCACAGCTACCTGACCCAGGCTTATCATTCTCCTCCACAGCTACCTGACCCAGGCTTATCATTCTCTTCCACAGCTACCTGACCCAGGCTTATTATTCTCCTCCACAGCTACCTGACCCAGGCTTATCATTTTCCTCCACAGCTACCTGACCCAGGCTTATATGTATCCTCCACAGCTACCTGACCCAGGCTTATCATTCTCCTCCACAGCTGCCTGACCCAGGCTTATCATTATCCTCCAGAGCTACCTGACCCAGGCTTATCATTCTCCTGCACAGCTACTTGACCCAGGCTTATCATTCTCCTCCACAGCTACCTGACCCAGGCTTATCATTCTCCCCGACAGCTACCTGACCCAGGCTTATCATTCTCCTCCACAGCTACCTGACCCAGGCTTATCTGTATCCTCCACAGCTACCTGACCCAGGCTTATCATTCTCCTCCACAGCTGCCTGACCCAGGCTTATCATTATCCTCCAGAGCTACCTGACCCAGGCTTATCATTCTCCACAGCTACCTGACCCAGGCTTATCATTCTCCTCCACAGCTACCTGACCCAGGCTTATCATTATCCTCCAGAGCTACCTGACCCAGGCTTATCATTCACCTCCACAGCTACCTGACCCAGGCTTATCATTCTCCTCCACAGCTACCTGACCCAGGGTTATCATTCTCCTCCACAGCTACCTGACCCAGGCTTATTATTCTCCTCCACAGCTACCTGACCCAGGCTTATCATTTTCCTCCACAGCTACCTGACCCAGGCTTATCATTCTCCTCCACAGCTACCTGACCCAGGCTTATCATTATCCTCCAGAGCTACCTTACCCAGGCTTATCATTCTCCTCCACAGCTACCTGACCCAGGCTTATCATTCTCCCCCACAGCTACCTGACCCAGGCTTATCATTCTCCTCCACAGCTACCTGACCCAGGCTTATCATTCTCCTCCACAGCTACCTGACCCAGGCTTATCATTCTCCTCCAGAGCTACCTGACCCAGGCTTATCATTCTCCTCCACAGCTACCTGACCCTGGCTTATCATTCTCCTCCACAGCTACCTGACCCAGGCTTATCATTCTCCTCCACAGCTACCTGACCCAGGCTTATCATTCTCCTCCACAGCTACCTGACCCAGGCTTTTCATTCTCCTCCACATCTACCTGACCCAGGCTTATCATTCTCCTCCACAGCTACCTGACCCAGGCTTATCATTCTTCTCCACAGCTACCTGACAAAGGCTTATCATTCTCCTCCACAGCTACCTGACCCAGGCGTATCATTCTCCTCCACAGCTACCTGACCCAGGCTTATCATTCTCCTCCACAGCTACCTGACCCAGGCTTATCATTCTCCTCCACAGCTACCTGACCCAGGCTTATCATTCTCCTCCACAGCTACCTGACCCAGGCTTATCATTATCCTCCAGAGCTACCTTACCCAGGCTTATCATTCTCCTCCACAGCTACCTGACCCAGGCTTATCATTCTCCCCCACAGCTACCTGACCCAGGCTTATCATTCTCCTCCACAGCTACCTGACCCAGGCTTATCATTCTCCTCCACAGCTACCTGACCCAGGCTTATCATTCTCCTCCACAGCTACCTGACCCAGGCTTATCATTCTCCTCCAGAGCTACCTGACCCAGGCTTATCATTCTCCTCCACAGCTACCTGACCCTGGCTTATCATTCTCCTCCACAGCTACCTGACCCAGGCTTATCATTCTCCTCCACAGCTACCTGACCCAGGCTTATCATTCTCCTCCACAGCTACCTGACCCAGGCTTTTCATTCTCCTCCACATCTACCTGACCCAGGCTTATCATTCTCCTCCACAGCTACCTGACCCAGGCTTATCATTCTTCTCCACAGCTACCTGACAAAGGCTTATCATTCTCCTCCACAGCTACCTGACCCAGGCGTATCATTCTCCTCCACAGCTACCTGACCCAGGCTTATCATTCTCCTCCACAGCTACCTGACCCAGGCTTATCATTCTCCTCCACAGCTACCTGACCCAGGCTTATCATTCTCCTCCACAGCTACCTGACCCAGGCTTATCATTATCTTCCACAGCTACCTGACAAAGGCTTATCATTCTCCTAAGTACCCTGCTGTACGTGCCTAACAACAGACACATAACCTGATTAGAAACATGCCATAATTATGAAATGAAAAGATTTATTGCCCTGTTCCATAATAAATGTATTCTCATACCAATGCATATCTGCTGTTGCTTTGTGTATTTTATGCATCTACCTGGTTGTGCATCTTCATAGTCTGCCAATATTTAAGAAGTTAACCAGTATTTTTGCAATAAATGATCACTCTACTGACATAAAACCTACTAATACGCTATCTCTTGAGCTAATGTACTGCTTTCAGACAATTGTACACTATCCAAATGGTAGCAAAAGTAAGTCACATGCAGTAAGCTGCAGTTCTAAGAGTGGCATTATATTATTTTCCTGTAACAGGCTCCATGGCCTCTGCTTCACTCACTCCTTCATGTTTCTAGCTTCCAAGTAATATTCAACACTGAATCTGCCATGCTCACTGATGGTGTTTACTGCAGCTATCACTGCCCACCTGAATTACTGATTTCTGCTACATGCTGGAAGTAGGAACTCATCTATGCATACTGCATTTGGGAGCAATTTTGCATCCTACAGCCAAAATTATATTTTTCCCTTATACCCATTGACTGTAGCATTGATGACATAACCAAATGTTACAAACACCAAAGGTTTCCATAGTCCTGAATTATAAGCAGGATATTATCTGTACTGAGCACTCGGTTTACAAAAGTTGGACATCAGTTATATGGCAGCATTTCATTTACTGTTACTCACTGGTAAGCAAAATGCACATAATAAAATATACAAAACAAATTAGCAATCAGTTATGCTTTATGATCAAGCCTAGCTAAATAGTAGCTTGGACATACATAGTAGCTGCCTGAGAAGAATGTGAGTTAGCAACAGTTGCTGGCTTGCCCATTCTGGAGGGGGGCAGCACTGACTTATCTCATGGGTGACACATAGTGGGAACATTAAATGTTCATTATGTGGAGCTCAAGGCTAGTGAGACTCAACTGGCAAGAGCAAGTTGCACAGTAAGCTGAGGGGAAGACAGCATGTGTATGCATGCTTCCCCTTGAAGGGCAGATATAGATAACTCTGAATGACCACTCTGGGGGAGGTGGTGTCCTGCTAGCAGAGACAGCAGGCCACTCTGCATTATGAGTAAGCTGACCCACTCTCTACCACTTGACTTTCACTTCTGAGAAAATGAACTAATGGTCATTTCCTATACAGGCTTGAATGGGCCGTAGGGCTCTCATCTTAGATTCAGGCAGGCAAGGTAGGGAGGATTAAAAACAACAGTGCAGACTGGTGATTTAAATGTTTGCACTCGCTAATCTCAAATTTTCATTACCCACAGGACACACACAGCTTTAACAAACATTAATGACTGCACACCAAAACCTGTCTGATGACAGACCAGTATTCTAAAAATAATTAAATAGACTGTGTTTGCATACATACATAATTAATATAATGTCCCACTACTTTCCATGAACCACTTATGTTCCAAACAATACATCAAGTGCTCAGTGGATAAGACATGGTATGCAGTCCAATTTATGGTGTATGACATTTGAAAAATAACAGTCAGTCATTCGATATACAGCATCCACACAATGACAGTAAATCTTACAGTTATGACTTTGATCCTACCAACACAAGGTACATTATTGACTGCCATGCATCCAGTGATGTTACATGTCCATATGATACCACATTCAGTACATCTACAATTATCATTGAGAAGATGGCAGCTCTCACCTTAAAACCCAGAGTATCCATGTGGGGAGCAAGGGACACTCGCATTTTTCTGATGAACAAACTAACATTTATTGACAACTTCAAGGGGTATCATCCTTACCAGAAGGGAACTCATAAGCCAATATTTCTTCGGTGGATACTAGGCAATCAGTTACTAAGACATTAAGGGGTGTGCCAAAGGATCCATTGGATTAAAACAATTATCAGTACTCTTCTCTATTGTCTAGCAGGGCAATGCAGGATAACCCTGGTAAGAATGTATGGCTACCCACATTATTTTCAAGTTTTATAGGCTCATAGTTGGAGTCTAGGCAACAAAGTAAAACATCAGTTCCACCTGGCCTTCACTGAACTTACACCCTGCACAAAGGGGCTCTGTAGTGCTCCGCTTATTCCCCACTGCCACTGCTGCCATCACATAAGGGGCTCTGTAGTGCTCCACTTATTCCCCACTGCCACTGCTGCCATCACATAAGAGGCTCTGTAGTGCTCTGCTTATTCCCCACTGCCACTGCTGCCATCACATAAGGGGCTCTGTAGTGCTCCGCTTATCCCCCACTGCCACTGCTGCCGTCACATTCTGGACTACCACACCATTCAGATTATTTTTTCTTCTTTTTTCTCACAGTTTGCATACTCTTCAGCTTTTTTTTTTCCTGCATGTATTTATTCATTCATTCAATATTTTTAAGTAGATAACATTGGACTATGTGATTACTGGAAAAACAAGTGAATTAATGGAATTTCCCATTCTAAACTACATAAATCATTTCAACTATTTTACATTCTTTTATTTGAACTACCACCACCTTGTTATATTTAGCATTCTGAATTTAAAATGTGCCTTCATTCTGCTTGTACAGAAATGTAAAAAAATAAATGAAATAAAATGATTGTAAATACTGCAAACTGCTTTAGTAATCACAAGTATAAATCCCAGAATTTTAGATAAAAGAAGTATAATTACATTAGCTGAAAACAGTGCACCAGTTTTGTTATTAAATGCAAAGTGAAGTGCAGGCAGGAATTAACAGACACCTGCATGCACTACATACTAATCAGAGTTTAATCTCAAACACTCAGAACATCAGCTTCAGGGTAATGAAACGTCTTCTTTTTCCTAGTTTATGGTCTTTCTACTTTTTGTTATTACATTTCAGAGCCTAAAACAACATGGTGATCATTTATATTAACAAACACACTTAGAAACAATTCATCTATGGTCTTTTTCAAAACAGTAGCCCAATCAAATATATATTTGTGATACTTATTCTAAATTATCCCCTCCTGATTTTTGGAGTTTGTGCATAGTTTCCACAGTAAAGGAGCAACAACCACTTCAAATGCACACATACCTATGAATACAATTTAACTCAAATATACATTTGAAAATAACTTTACTTACTTTGATAAATAAATTAATCTTACTAGATCTATGGCATATTTGTATAGAAGACCCAAGTAGCTTCCCAGAATTATTTTGTTCTCTAGATCAGGTGCAATTTTAATAACATATGTTTTCATTCCCTTTATTTAATTTTACCTTTTTTGTCTATCTTTATTTTTACTCCAAAGCTTCATATTTTCAGTAGAAAGTTTCACTGCCTTCCTTGTCTGTTTAAAGACATACTCTCCTCAAAGACAGCAAACACGGATGGAAACACTCGCCACTCCAGAGACCAGTCTAAATTTTAAAGTTTAAAGACATCACTTATAACCTTCAGATCCCATTTTACATAAATTACAAGTTGGAATTATTCTGCAAGAATGTTAACATTTTGGGGCAGCCAACAGGTTTAGGCTGGGGGACCTTGTGTCAATGGTGATACTTCTACACAACATAGATAACCCTAACAGAAACTAACAAGAAGAACTCTGCCCAGAATTAGTTTGGTCACTCTTTCTCTCTGCCATCTGTCACTTCTTTGTGTTCTAGTCCCAATTAGCCCTTTTCCTTCTTCAACAATACATATAAGTCTCTTTTAATCTTCATTAGACAGCACGCACGCACACGCGCACAAGCACACACACAAACGCACGCACACAAACGCACACACACACAAACGCACGCACACAGACTTTGAGTTCCAATATGGTCACAAACTTCTGATCTGCACAAAGGTAGCCCTTAGTCATTAGCAGTTTCAGACCAGTGGGTTCAGCACAGAGGCCACTAATAAGCCTGCAACAAAATCCACTTATACATATTTGGAGTGTGTTGGCCTCCATGTCCCTAGAAGCTCTGAAGGTCTGGATGTTCAGAAATTCATTTTATGTCTTATTGTTTTGATAGATGATTTAAACTGTGCAAGTAACAAGAGGATCAGTTACTTTCATCAAGACAGCCCTCATCCCCCCCCCCCCCCAGCAGCCCTTCTGTGGCCAGTTCAGATACCTGAGACAGAAGAGGGCAGCCATGTAATGTAGTTCACCTTTGCTCCACACATAAAAATATTTCAAGTTGCTTTTCACATTTCATATTATTCCTGCAAAGCCAGAATAATGGGTGAGCAACAGCAGGCAGTTAGTCATTTCCCTCTACAGACAGACCCAACATATGTCAGGTGTCCAGTTAAGTTGTTTGGCTTACTTCACATGAAAGCACACAATTCCTGTAAGGCACATAATGACTGTTTAAACTGATCTAATAACAAGAAGACCACTGCTTTCAGCAGACAGATCCATACTCTGCTCAGCAGTTATAGCTACTTGTGGGTGCACTTTAGAAGACTGTAATTAAAAAAATATGGCCATGAATGTATTTGAACTCTGTGAGCTTCAGTTCAAAAGTAAGCAAACAAAGTATTCCAAGTTGTTTTTCATATATCACATTACAAAAAAAACAAAAAAAAAAAAACAATAAGAGGATCAGTTACTTCTACAGACAACACCATCAACCAGCCAGAAGTTATAGCTAAAAGTATTGACCTTGTATTGTAATTAATCTTTGTTCTATGGAAACATTAGCCACACATTAAAGTAGTCAATGTTGCTTCATATAAATCACAGTAATGCTGTAAATGCACATTAGCTATACAAAGCCACACAGTGACTACTTAAACTGGGAAATCAAGAGAGTCTGTTACTTTCTACTGACAGCTCCCCCAGCAGGAATACCTAAAAATGACACCCACATACTGCATTTGGCAAAACTTACTTTAAATCAGGCATACTCTCCATTGCTTTTGCTTAAAGACAGGTGGTGTATATCCATTATGGGGCAGTTGTCCACCTCCCCTGCATCCCTACCATTGGACTGCGGAGGTCTCAAAAATGTGTTAGCAACAGTTTGATTTTGTATATATACTGGGGGGTGGGGCTAGTAGGAAGCAGCCCCTTGCTACATATGGGAATTCCTTTATAATCAGTCCTTCCGAGCCATTCCCAAACCATCAAGAAACTGGTGTGGGTTATTTAAAGTAAATTATGCATTATATTTCAGCTTTGGTCCATTGGCATAAGGACTACACAGTGAAGTATTCCAAGTTGCTTCACACAAATAGCATTAGTCCTGCAAAGTTAGAACAATGAGAAAGCAACGTGAGGCAGCTAGTCCTCCACAAAAGCTCCAACAATTATACTTGCTTTGTCAGTGCATATTTCAGATGTTCAGTTAAGTAATCCATATTTCTTCAAACAACTTTACACTAACCCTGCAATGCTCAATAGTGATTGTTTATACTGAGCAAATCAATTAATTTCAACAGATAGCTTCTACCTGCACTAAACAGTTATAGATATTACATGTGCACTTCAGATAATGGTGATAAAAATGTAATGCATTGTGTATCAGCCGTAATCCACACAAACAGTAATCATGCATTTAATTATTTCAGACTGCTTCAAACAAATCAGATTAATCCTGCAAATGCACACTAGTCCCTCAAAGCCCCAAAGTGACGGTTTAGACATGGTGAATAACAAGAGAGGAAGTTTCTTTCTATAAACAGCTCTAAATGCACATTAGTTAAGCCAATTAATAATTGTCTAAACTGAGAAAACAACAAAAGTGTCAGTTGCTTCCTACAGACAGCATCCAGATCCACAGCTGTATTTGTGTGTAGTTCAGATGTCTGGTTGCAATAAAAAATGATGGCCCGTTTCAGCTTTGTTCCACAGAAACAGTAGCCGCAGGTTAAGGTATTCCAAGTTGCTTCCAAAGAAATCAAAAAAAAAAAAAATCAAAGTAATTGGGCAAAGAATAATGAGCAAAGAGCAACCCTTGATACTATGTCAAGCCCACCACCTGCAACTCCCACACAGAGCAAGGCCAGCATTTTAGGTCACTCTAATCAGTCCAGTAATCTTGCAAAGTCAGAATAATGAGCAAACAGCATCTGTCAGTCATATCCCCTTCCTCGGATAGGCCAGAATTTTCTGTCACTTTAATTTGCTTAGTTAAGAGGGCATCATGTTTTCCACTTCATACCTCTCAACTTATTAGCACAAGAATTCTGAACAAAGCCAAAAACAAGAAAAGGACAAAAGCCAAAAATCAGTGACAGATTTAAATATTTACATTATTGCTCTGATAAATTTAGAAAGATAGCAGAATAACAGAATTTGCATTATCAAGCATTTCTGGAGGACATTAAATCTGTACTACAAATATTTGTCATTATTTAGTGAATTTATTTCTCAGACATTTTCCAGAAAAACACACTTTATGAGGAATAGCCCAAAAATATGAGACAAAAATCTGGGCATTCAATGACATTTTTGAGAACTGAGAGGCAAGGTTTTATGAATAATAAGCATGGAACTCCAACAGCTGGCGTTATTTAACTGAAAGCAATATCCAGCGGTTTACCAGGAAATCAAACACATTATAAGGGACAGCCATGCAAGCATATTGGACAAAAACAAGAACTTTCTGCAAAATAAGGCAGCTGAAAACTATGAAAAGTAACTGGTTGTCTACCAGTAACAGTAAAAAGTTTACCTCAGCTTTCTCTTGCCACTATAGGTATTAAGTACGTTAAATTTGTTGACTTTTTGCTCTGTCCTAGTCTTCATCTGCCTGATTCATTGTCTAGGCAGATCATTATATCATGGGTAGGAAGAAGCAGGAGCCCAACAAATTGATGGCCAAACCTGTAAAATATCCTCCTAGTGCACTTCTGGTAGGGGTGCTTTTCAGCTATGTATTTATCAATTTACTTTCCTTGAGGTAAGGAAACATAGCAATTTCTTTACCTTAAGATAAATAAACAAATAAATACCAAAAAGTACCCCTACAAGAGGAGGGAGAGTAGTGCCACATGTGGCTGCCTAGCTCACCTGTGCATAAGGCTGACCATGACTTTCAGTATCATTACTTAGAAGTGTAGGTCCTTCGGCTTTGAGTTACAGCCATTAAAGCAACCACAGACATTTCAATAACAGCTAATTGTAGCTGCACAAATGTTTCCTACATAAGACAGAGCATCTGGGAGTTCTACAGAACCAAGATTGTGATGCACCATTTATTAACTACATACCCTATGTGCCACACATACACCCAAATAATCATATACAGACATCTATATATATATATATATATATATATATATATATATATATATATATATATATATATATATATATATATATATATATATATATATATATATACATGCACGCACACATACGCACATACCTTGTATACAACTACTGTAAATATTTTCTTATGTAGATATCATGTCTTATATGTCTGAAAAATGTATTTAACTGCGAAGCATTTCTCCCCAGGCCTCTGTTGAAAAGTTAGTTATGCCCAGATGGACTTTGCTGATAAACAAACTTTAAATTATAAAAAAAATATATAAATACAAACACACACATATATATATATATATATATATATATATATATATATATATATATATATATATATATATATTTATATACATATATATCTATTTTTTAAATATATATAGATGTATATGCACACATGTGTATGTGTGTATAAATGCACACAGATATCTATTCCCAATATTCCCATTCCGCACTATATTGTGATCTCTGTACTTTGTTTTCGAAGATTTGGTACTTCGAACGAAGTAAACCCATATACATACACACACACACACATATCTATATATATATATATATATATATATATATATATATATATATATATATACAGGGGAAGAGAAAGAGAGAGAAAGATATGTACATATATCTTAACAAGAAACAGTAATATGGTATATATTCAAAGCAAAAGAGTTTATTACTGTACACACCAGAAAAGATTGTTTATATCATTGCTAACTGCTGTGAGGTTACTATGTGCTATGCTGTGACTACTGTTATGCAGTTTTAGAAGTTTTCCTACAAATATGCAATGTGTTTTCATGAGAAATCAAGATATTCTCAGATATCTCTTCTCTCATGCTCTCTCTCTCTTCTCAGACTATGTACGTATGTATGTATGAATGTATATGAGCATATCCGTTTATGGTTCAGTGAGTTTTACTGTATGTTTATTAGACTGAATGTTTAGTTAGAAGGATTATTTTGTTGAACTGCTGATTCATTGCAGGATGCAGGCACTTTTTTTGAAAGATCGCTACACAGTGTGGAGTGGTATTTTTCCCTACCCCCACTGTTTTGTAATCTTGGAGTTGGTATAGATGACTGGCAGGGGGGTGGGCAGGCTGCAGTATTCCACATGAGGAATGCAGGGGGCCTTGCATGCCTGCATAAAATATTGTTTCTTTTTTTTCAGAGTGAATTTTGTCCATTTGTGGTCAATGCAGTATACGCTGAATCAGTAAATTGACATTGTGAAATAATAATCATATTTATGTGTCTGTGCGAGTCATTCATTTGGGTGATGGAAAAAATGTATTTCATCCATTAATCATTTTTTTGGCGGATTTTGTTATTTTTGGTGATAGGGAATTTGCCTTTCCCCTGGATTCCATACACTTGGTCAAATTTAATTTGGTTGAAAATGATTCCAGGCATTGAACTTCACTGAAAGCTCACTTGACTGAAAACTCACTTGGTCGAAGTTCATTTGGCCAAAAATGGAATATAGCTACTGCCCCACTGCAGTGCAACCCTGGAGTGAGAATATTAAACAAAGGGGGTTCCCCCCACAATGGGGAGGTGAGGGGGGCATAGCCCCCCACATAATTTTAATGTATTCACTGTTATAAGAAGGTATATCCATTACTAATGCATTGATATATATATTTAGTAAAAACTATTAGCATAATGTGGGGGGCTATGCCCCCCTATTTAATATTCTCACCACAGGGTTGCACTGCAGTGGGGCAGGGGCTATATTCCATTTTCGACCAAATTAACTTCGACCAAGTGAGCTTTCAGTCAAGTGAGCTTTCAGTGAAGTGAACTGTCTGGAATCATTTTCAACCAAGTGTAATTCGACCAAGTGAATGAAATCTATATATATAAACCTTCATTGTTTTGAATGTATTCTATATAAACGTGTGTGTGTGTGTGTGTGTGTGTGTGTGTGTGTGTGTGTGTGTGTGTGTGTGTGTGTGTGTGTGTGTGTGTGTGTGTGTGTTTATGTATTAGTATGCGACCATAATGTAAGTAAAGCTGGCATATAAGTATTTGCTTCTGATTTTTGTTAAGTTTTACTGCTTTGCCGCCTACTTTTTGGCATTTTCCGGCTTGTTAAAGTTTATATCTGTAACAGTAACAGTACTTGGAACACATCCAGAGCCTGTTTACTGCATTTTCTGTGTTGCACTTAATTTAAAATCGTTTTTTTCTCTAAAAACTGCATTTTACCTGATTTTGGCCTAGCACTCAAGTGTGGGGTCATTTATTACACTGTTGTGATTATTTTTGCTGCTTGTGTATCTCTGTTACCTTTAAACTACAACAAAAAGAAAAAAAAATATTGCTTTTTTCCCACTTTCTGAAAGTTAAGAAAGTTCAGTTACAGATTTGCTGTTCTGAACTGTTTGGAAGTTTCTAGAAGGCCAGTGCTTGCTTGGGCTAAAGGGAAGTCTCTGTGTTCACCAGTGGGAGTGGTTAGCACTGAACAGCCTGCCTGTCCCTGGAGGAGTGGTTTCTGCCTAGAAGCTGTAGTTTTATTGGCCATTTTGGGTAAATTATAAACTCCTTGATCTGTCTCTCTTAAAACCTGGTTGCCTCGTGATTTTGGCGTCTTTTCAGGCTTGCTAGTTGTTGCTGAAGCACCTACCAAGGGGAGAAAACGCTGAGAGAAGAAAAGGAGCCACTTTTGTGATTTTAAGTATTTTCTTCTGATTTTTTGTTAAGTTTTACTGCTTTGCCGCCTACTTTTTGGCATTTTCCGGCTTGCTAAAGTTTATATCTGTAACAGTAACAGTACTTGGAACACATCTAGAGCCTGCTTACTGCATTTCCTGTGTTGTACTTAATTTGAAATCTTTTTTTTTCTCTAAAAACTGCATTTTACCTGATTTACAGATTTGCTGTTCTGAACTGTTTGGAAGTTTCTAGAAGGCCTGTGCTTGCTTGGGCTAAAGGGAAGTCTCTGTGTTCACCAGTGGGAGTGGTTAACACTGAACAGCCTGCCTGTCCCTGGAGGAGTGGTTACTGCCTAGAAGCTGTAGTTTTATTGGCCATTTTGGGTCAATTCTAAACTCCTTGATCTCTCTCTCTCTCTCTCTTAAAACTCTGCAACTCTCTTTTTGTGTGGTTTTGCGCACTGAGCAGCATTGGGCAGCGCCCCCTAAACAGGTTTAAACTATTCCAGGCTCCACAAAGTGTGCTCTTCACTTTTTCCCTTAGAACTGTTCAAACTCTCAAAGTAATCACTCTATTCTCTTTCTAAAGCCTTGCACTAGCTCAGCTCTTATAAGGAAACACTAACTAATTAAAGCACTACACCCTCCTTGACTTCTCATAAGTATTAGGCTCCCGATTGGTCCTTCCTAATCAAGTGAAAAATCAGTTCTCTTCCCTAATCTGATCTGTAAAAAAACAGTTCCCTATAGTAATCTGGTATGTCCAAGGGTCAGTTTCAAGGTTACTCTAGTCCAGCTGGTGAATCTGGGAATTTTGAGGCAATGTTACAATTGCCTTATGTACACAGACAACCCTGTCCTCCTTCCAACAAACTCTAATACATGTGAGAGATGCAGTTACGCAGCCAAACTGGAGGCAGAGCTCTCTCAACCCAAGACTGGCACAGTCAGTCAGGAGGAAAAGGTAACCACCCACATCACAAATCCAGTCTCACACAGACCTATTGCATCTGCATACCCAACATATAAACACACAAAAACATACTCGGAGGCCCTAAATAAAAATCTGCCTAAACAGCAAAGACCTCCTAAGCAGACATCCAAGCAACAGCCACCCCTCAACAATACCCATGAATCACATATCTCACAAAATCAGTGTGCCTCTCAGTCACAGCCCTTAAGGCCAAACAACACACCAAATACACTTGTTATAGGGGACTCTATTGTCCGGCACACTGACGTCCCGCTCACCAGACTGAACAAGGAGAAGGTCACTGTAAGCTGCCTGTTGGGTGCCAGGATCTGCCACATAACGCAAGCACTCAGGTCACTCCAAAGCAAGTACAAGTATGACTCCATCATTGTCCATGCTGGTGTGAATGACCTGAGATGTACCTCCCTGGACTACATCAAAAGAGACATAGAGGAGGTCTCTGACCATGTAGCCCAGGCTGGTATGACCCTGACCTTGAGTAGCATCTTGCCCTTACCAAGAATGATGCTACAGTATAAAGACAAAATGATCAGTTTCAACAACTGACTAAAGTATTGGTGTCATTCAAAAGGGATCCAGTGTCTGTCAGCCTGGGATGACATGCTCGACAAGCCACGTTGCTTCACTAGGGACGGCTTGCACCTGTCACCCTTAGGCTTTCATATACTGGCCAAGGCTCTTGCCACCCCCATAGTGCCTTTTTTAGGCAAGGCTCAAAGGACAAACCCACCTCCATAGACAACCCAAGGATAAAAAAACTAAAAGTGATGCTACTCAATGCCAGACGTCTAAACCACAAGATGCACGCACTCGAGGCTCTCTTCAATATGGAGAAAACCGATGTCTGTGCAGTAACACAAACCTGGTTCAAGGCTCCTGAAAGCACCCCAGCACTACCAGGTTATAACTCATACCATGCGTTTTGGCCCCAAAACTCGGACCGAAGCACAAAAGGAGGGGGAGTGTCTATATTCATCAAAGATACCTACACCTCCAGGTTAGTGGCACTGCACGAAGCATCAGAAACCATCCATGTGCAACTAACAGCGGGCAAAACTGCCTTTCAGTTTGTAGCCTGCTACAGAACACCCATCCTATTACAGGAACCCCAATTGGCATTCCTGAGAACACTGGAGAATATGAAGGTCTCTCCAAACACTATGTTATTGGGTGACTTCAACTACCCAAACATTGACTGGGAAAACTACTCAAGCCCAAACACCCTCGCCCAACGGTTCTTTGAATTTACAAACTCTAACGCGATGGAACAACTGGTCACCACATCCACATGAGGAAACAACATATTGAACCTGGTCATCACCAACATGGGGACTCTATGTTCCACAGCAGAGGTAAACCCCTCATTGGTAAGATCAGACCATAAACAAATTTCCCTGGACATCCATATCCCGTCCCCACCCCCAGCAAAGGAAATCACTGTAAAGAATTTCTCAAAAGCCAACTTTGCACTTCTCAAGACTGAGGTGGAATCCTTCAAAGCCCACGGGCCAGAGGATAATACAGCCCAATCCGCAGAATCCTTTACTAATGCATTCTATGAGCACCTGCAGGAATGCATGGATCGTGCTATCCCAAATAAAACCAAGACTCACTCCTCCAAAAACAGGAGACCGGTCTGGTGGACCCCGGCCATAAATAAGCTATACAACAGAAGCAGGAAGCTACTACATGACAGAGCAAAATCCCAAAAAGGGAAGGCATCTCTGATCAGTATTAGCAAGAAACTTCGATCCCTCATAAAATCATCAAAGGCCAGTTTCAAAAGAAAAATTGCCCTAGACACTAAAGATAATCACAAGGCCTTCTTTAGTTATGTCAGGAATATGGGTGGAAACTCCCAGATATGCTCTGAATTGTTGCATAACGGTACAAAATATACCGAACCTGCAGACATAGCCAACATCCTGGCAGACAGATTCAGCGCAAACTTCTCCCACCCTTCCCCCCCAAAGAAGCAAATGCCTGTCCCAACTGAATGTAACCTCCCTGACATCACAGATGCACAGGTGAATGCTGCCCTCTCCAAAGCAAAAAACACAGCATCTATGGGACCGGACGGTATCCCAGGCTGTGTTTTACATGAGCTCCAAGAAGAACTGAACCCTCACATTGTCACTGTTCAAACTTAGCCTTACTACAGGATATGTACCCAAAGAATGGCGTACAGCTACAGTGGTCCCACTCCACAAAGGTGGTGCCACAACAGACCCCAGGAACTATTTCCCCATAATCCTGACTAATTTGGTCTGTAAAGCTATGGAGCGTATTATCATGGAACTCATAAACAAAGACATTGGGAGCCTCCAGACAGTGGACCCTACCCAATTTGGCTTTGTTAAGGGCAGATCTTGCCTCTTAAACCTAGTTGATTTCTTTGAAACAGTTACCAAAGCCATAGATGAGGGCAAGGTAGTCCACACAGCCTACCTGGATCTCACAAAAGCCTTCAACACAATACCCCACTCGGGCATCATATTAACCCCTATATCACAAGATGGGTTGCAAACTGGATCAGAGATAGAACCCACATGGTCAGAATCGCAGGTGCCATGTCCGAATCCAAACCAGTTACAAGTGGCGTCCCACAGGGCTCAGTTCTGGGACCTCTCTTGTTTAGTATATACTTCTCTGAGGTTCAGGCTAACATGGGGGGGGATTATGGCTGATAAAGTTTGCAGATGACTGCAAACTGGGGGCCATAATCGAATCTCCAGCTGACACAAGCATCCTCCAAAAGGGTCTCACAGAGATGGATGCTTGGTGCCAGAGCCACGGCCTCAAGCTAAATGCTAAAAAATGCATAGTCATCCCCTTTGGGAAAAACAAGATGCCCACAAATTACCACATAGGTGGTAATCCATTAAGTACAGAAGAAGTAATTAGAGATTTGGGGACCAACGTAGATAGTAATCTCTCCTTTGATAATCACATTGCCAAAGTGGTTAGAAAGACCTTCTATATAGCCCACCTTATCATGAAAGGGTTAGCATCTAGATCAAGAGAGGTCATTGTGCCCCTCTACTCATCACTCATCAGGCCCATAATTGAATACAATGCCCCTTTTGGGATGTACCTTACCCGACACCTGCAGCAACTGGAGAGACACCAAAAGTACCTCACCAAGAGGATCATGGGCTACAAACAGATGTCCTATGCAGCTCGACTAAAGAAACTCCAGCTCTACTCAGTTGCTTACCGCCTACTCAGAGGCGATCTATGCCTGATGTACAAAGCCATGTCAAACCCAGAATTAATGGACATGCTCCACCTCAAAAAATCCAAGTCCCTTAGAGCTACATGCTCCAGGGATTTAAACCTCAGCACAAAAATAAATAGGACATGCTGGAGGGACAGATTAATTTCCCAGAGGCTCCCCTCACTCTGGAATAGAATCCAAATTCATGTTAGACACAGCCCCTCGCTGACCCTCTTCAAGCGAAATCTGGACGTGAGGATGGGAAATCGCAAATTCACCCCTGGAATCTCTTCTGTGTCCCTGCTAGACAGAAGCACAGTAAACTAATCTTAAAAGGGCACCTTCTGTGACCTACTTTACAGAGGCACAGTAGGCTTATCAAATAGGGAGGCGGAAGCCAAATACACTCTGGCTAGGCTTATAAATGCCCCAGGGCAGATAGCCTAGTATCTACCTATGACCCCATATACTTCATTAGGGAATTATATAAAAATCTGCATTGTTAAAGTTACAACTGACATGCATATCATACATGTACTCTGCATTTAACATTGCCCCTTTAGTTACTCCAGGAGTTAAAATAATGCAGCATAAGACTTTTTTTGGAATCTAATCATTTATAAAAAATTGGGATTGCTAGTGTCTTAGATTCCTAGGTTAGTACTAGGCTAACTGCCCCCTGTGGACCATTTTAAGCCTAATTACCCCATTTGGTGCTTACAATTAACCTATCTTGATGAAGTTTAGATTCATTTAACCTTATCCATGATGCATATTTATATATTGCTCTAGTGATAATTACACAATCAAAACAAAGATATTTGCAGATGAACCATGCATTGAGATAAACCATTTAGGAACTGCTTTTGTCTATCATGTATTTCCACATATTCATATAAATTAACTGGGTTTGGTGGGGAACTGAAGCTTGCCAATGCATCACCTACGAGTATGTAGTTTGTCTTAGAGAAACTTTTAAAGGTACCATGGGCTGGAATGGTCCATGGGTTCAATTTTACTTTGAAGGAGATGGCTTTATGCTCAGATCTAACAAGTGAAGAAGATACACAAGAAATTTTGCAAGATGCCCCCATATTAGTAGGGACAAGGTCTGAGGTGTTATTCTCCTTAGTGGGTAGCCTGACTAGTTGTTCCAGGGTGTTTTCATTTACAAG
This sequence comes from Protopterus annectens, assembly GCF_019279795.1. Classification (NCBI taxonomy): domain Eukaryota; kingdom Metazoa; phylum Chordata; order Ceratodontiformes; family Protopteridae; genus Protopterus; species Protopterus annectens. The sequence goes on from NC_056736.1 coordinate 510,394,106, forward strand.
GTCCAGGAGACTCTATGCTTGTGGTGTAGGTTTCTAAGTCTATAATTGGATATTTTAAACCACCCATGAAAACAGTATTCTGTTTATTACTGAGTGATTGTAATTCTTATAGACAGGCATTGCGGCTTTCTTAGGTCATATGGATGAACACTTTAACATTTTTGTATGACTATATAACTCCTTCCACTTGTACTACTGCTTGTTGTGTGTCATTAGGATCTCCTAATAAAAATTAATTTCTATTCCTGCCCCTACATCCCCTCCCTCTGTGGGTTCCTCTGTTCTCCCTGCCAGACCATGTTTTCTGGTTGGTTCCCATCTTTTGGTTCCTCAACCTATCTGATCTTCTTAAAGGAGGAAACTCTAAAGGGTTTTGGGGATTGAAGCACATTCCACTGTTTTAAATATCTATAGACCCATTACCAAAATCATTGGGTCATTGTTTGGCATTGTACCATTAGAATCACAGTTAACCTGCCAAGCAAAGGTAATGTTACCTTGAGACTTAGATAGTTAGTAAACTCTACTCTCAAAGTATTCCCTTCTGTCTCTCTCTAGTGTACCAATTTTTCTTTTTTATTTTAACCATTTTCTCTTCAATATCCTTTAACACTGAATAATATTGACTTTTCTATTCATCTACTATAAAGAGTAATTCCTTCTCAGTTAAACATTTTAAATGCATAATTTCATCATACAGAGTATTCATAATTCTAGTGTTGTTTTATAACAATAGATTTCATAATTTCTAGTCCTCCATTGTTAAAAATGTCAATTAAATAATGATGGAGTTCCAAGCCTGGCTCAACATTATTCGGATATTTACAGCCTCTTAGTCCCCTAAGAACTTGTTTTTTGATGATACTTTCATTAAGAAATGCATTGTCTAAAACTAAGATACAAAATTTGTGCATTTTGCTTTTTGGTTTATATAAAGGACCTTGATATGAGTCCAGACCGTCACTAACGTTGAGTTTCCAATGTTCGGAATCATTTAACCAGACATTACTATCAAAATTTCAATACTTGAAATAAACTTTATAAACTTCGAGAATTTAAAACACGGGAAGGTAAACAGTCTTCTTGGTTAACTGCTGTCAGGTGCCAGCAGTGCAGATATATGGCACAGATGGCCAACTTGAAATTACCTAGCTTAGGAATAAAACTTACAGCTAACAGGTATCATAACTGCTTTTCAAAAGGGGTAGTTTATTTAGCTTCCTGTCAGGTATGTTGGGTATAATATGTAGGTAAGCTGGAGAAAGTCCTGAAACGCAGAGTTTATGAACACCATTATTAGACAAAGAAAGGTATAGAAACAAATGCCTCATGTAGACACCTTCAGAATTGTAGGAATGCCGTTTTTAAATTCTGGGTTTTGGAACAAGTTGATGTCAACCAGGGGAGGGCAGTGGTAGGCCCTGCTTGAATAATGTGAACTGCTGTGGCAATTACGCCTAAATGCAAGTGTGCATTCTGGTCTCAATGGTCAAATATCTCTGGGCCATGTATTGAAATTGCATGCTGCTAAACTTTAAGACTGGGAGTAGCCCAGTGTGTTTTTGATCTATGTACTACACATTAAAAAATTAATTAAAAAATATAGTAACATAAAAAAACAGGAAAATCATTCATGTTTGACTATTATTTGATATGTTTTTAATGCAATTTAAGCATACAGAAACATTATTTTCAATAGTACTATTTATTTATGAGTCTGTATGAACTTTTATAAATAACTGGTTTGTTATTGTTAGTAACACTGAGGAATACATACTGTTTCTAAATCGAAACTAGGGGAGTGTTCAGCTCCCGGGAAATTATGTTGATTTGGTACCACCAATGAAATTAAAGTAGTGTGTATAAAAAACTATTTTAAAATGTTGATTTATATTCTGATAAAGTATGTGTAGGACAAAAATGCTCGATAAATTGATGATATCCATTGGTTTGCTTGGTCCTTGCATATTGTCATCACTGAGGTGTTATATTTGTATTATTCATTAGTAAGATTATATGTATGTACATTTTTGTGCCAATATTATCTTAAATTGATTGGAATTCCTTTAGTGATGGCAACAGTAAAGAAGTTTGTTTTATGAAAAAAAGTAGTCTTCTGTTACCTTGATGAGTCTTTTCTAATAAATTTCCTGTGGCATTCATTGCAGTGGTGTTGGTGCTATATATTTTGTTTCAGAGAGGGGGAGGGGGGATACTTAAATACACCAAAACTCCCAGATGTTAACGTTACAAATCTCAATCCATAAAAATTGACATTTGCAATGTTAGCAGATCATTGTGCATGCTCCAAGCATGCTAACTTGGAAGGAGTGTTTTCTAAAGGGGACAACCTCCCCCGTGCATCCACTGACATAATTCCTAAGGATGGGGCCTATTTCCTAAACCTGAAATTGTCGATCTTGCACACCTGTTGACCATCTGTTTAAGTTGGCCAAAGGGTATATACATAACAGGTCAACATTTGTGAGGTTCACTTATTTTATGTCCCCCCCGCACACACACACATACACACACATATACATATATATATATATATATATATATATATATATATATATATATATATACTGTCCAGGTTAATTCCATTAGATCAATAGCCTCTCTTTACACCATATCCAAAATGATATTCATACTGAAATGACTTGGAAGAAATTTAGCTAATGCACTTGGGGAACTTCCTCTCTCCTTTTTTTTTGTTATAAGTACTATAGGATCTTTTGCATCCAGTGGAGCTACCACAAACTCAGGGAGCTGGGACCTCATTTTAACTTTTTATTTGAGGGATAGAACACTCAGGAGTACAACATTCCTGATTGCTGCACTTTCTTTATATGTATGCCTTAGTATGTCGCAGAGCCATCGTAGTTGTGTTGTCAAGGGAGCACTGGCTCAGAAACAGGTTGACTGTGAGTTTCAGAGATCTCTGTTAGGGCACTGACTTTGTAGCTTGTGTTTTCAGGTTGAATTAATGGAATACATGTGATTTAATTCAATGCTGAGTCCTTAGGAATGTGATGTTTTCACTTCTGTTGATTTGTAATAGACTACAGCATTGTTACTTGATTTTAACTGAGTTAGTCCCGCTTGGCTAGAGACCTCTTTCAGTGGACACCCAAGGTGGTATTTATACTACTATGGAAACCTGGCCAAGACTCTGGGGAAATTTCCCAAACCTTTTTATAAATGCCACAAGATCGTTTATATCAACCTGCATTATCACCAACTCAAGCAGATTGGTCATATCTGTCATTCAGGTAATTTTTTAATTTGTTTTCTTATTTTCCTTTTGGCTCTAAATACTGATTGGGGATTAAACATGCTACAACCTGCTTTATTCCAGACATGAAAATATCCCCTAACTATGAGTCTTATCTTCAATTCTGACTTTCTCTAGTACAGGACATGGTGTCTGTTGACCATGATTCTCTGTCTGTTGTCTCTGAAACATTAATATGTAGTGATATCATTAAGGTTCCTCCTAATGTCCTCCAGGGATGAAACCCGTTGTTTCCATCTTATACAGACTGTCTTAGATTAGAGCTGCATTCTTAACCTTCACATGGAATTGTCTAGAATAGTGTGAGCCTTTAGAAAGTGAATGGCTGAACAGATGCTCCAACATTATTCTCCTTTTTTCATTCACATGTAACAAGTTTAATTCAAGCTTGTATTGTCAACATTGCAAGCAGCTACATGACCACTTTATCACTGTTATTGCTAGAATATTCTGTAATAGCATAAACAGTGAGCAAAGACAGTTCATATTACTTCAGAGTTCGGATAAGTACTGGCTTCAAATACCGGTTGTTTTAAGAAGTTCAAAAAATATTACTAAGAATGAAGGACATTTATTGTTTCTGTTTTTTGTAATAATTGTGATACTTAAAACAAACCTGCGGTTTATCAAACGTTTAAGTTTTGTGTTTTTGTGTGAGTATGAATGAAGGCAACACATATGTTGCAATGGTGTTGAGTGGATTATATGGCTTGCAGAGGAAGCTGAAGATTTCCACTGTGTCATTATTTGGCACTTGCAACATACAGGCAAGAACGTTTGTTGATTTGTGACCCACATTTCCATTACTGCTGATGCTGTTACAGCTATTATTTGAACTAAGGCCTTCACTCCCTGCATCTCTGTCTGCCTGCACCCATCACTAGTGTAGATATCTGTCAAGTCTAGTATAGTGAAGCCCAGACCTTTTGAACAATATTTGCAATTGCCATTGTGAGTTCTGAATTAACATTTCTCTCCTGCTGGCAATATATATTATGTCTATTTCCTCATTTGCTGCCTTGCTAGGGCCAAGACTGCTCACCAGCTGGTCTCACCCTTCTCTGGGGAGCAAAGGGTTGGGGGTTGACAGGAATGAGAGGAAGTGTGAGAACACAATAGATGTCCAGAAAGCCACTGTATTTCATGTACAACTGCTGTTTTCTTTCTTCCTTATGACAGCAACCATTCAGTGCATCTTACTACCTGAAGTGCATACTCACGCATAGGATTCAAATGACTTAAAGGCAATTTAGTTTCACAACCATTGAATTGAAACCTTATCAATGCCCACCCTCAGGTTGCTGTACCCTCTTTTTTAAAAAGGACAAGGCCACTCAGTCCCGGGGTAAGTTTGTAGTTACCCATCCAGTCAGCCAGATTCTGTTTGAAGGATCATAATGCTCTACAACCCCGTTTAACCCACAGGAAAATTTTCCAACAGAATGTTCACATTTACTGGTGGCCTAACACTGTGAAAACTTGTATGATTACCGTTATCCAATAACAGTTGTCCTTGCACATTTGTATTCCAGATCCCTTCTCCTGATAAAGGAAAGATGGCTTCCAGTCACACAATTCCCACCCCTCTACCAATCCTCTAGCTCATCTGCTTGCCAAACCAAGGCAGTGGGTTGTAGAAGCAAACACCTTGTTCCTCTGATACCCAGCCAACTAGGCTAACATATCTAATGAAAGACAAAGCACTTCATCAATAGTTCATTCTCTAAATATAAAGCCATGGCTGAAAGTCAAAGGATGACAAAGGAATATGTATGCTTTTCTGTGCACTGTTTATGGTATTGTTTCAAGATTTAATTTTTATTTTACTCAATAAAATTGCATGAACTGAGTTTGGTGTTGCTGAAATTTTTGTTTTCAGTGTGTCATTGTTTCTTTTTGTGTTTTCTTTTAATTTCACAACTGTTCCTCAGACAGAAGCCACTTTGCTGGTGAAAGCGCTTAGTCACGGGACTGGATTTTATTCTTCATTAAAGTTGTCGTGACCTGACCAGCTTTTGGGATTTTTTGTTGCACTTCTTGGTTCGTTGCCTGTTGGGTTGTGTGTTTTGGTTGTGTAATGCTGCAAGTAGGTTATAGCAATCTAGTTAGTGGAATCTGTTCATTGCTGTTAATTTATTTTTTGCTAATAATAATAGGTGTTATGTAGCAAAATGGCTACTCTTATGTTAATGTTTTAATTTTTTCTGGTGAGTGTATGTTCTTCATTAACAAAAAGAAATTCCAATACAGACACGCTCAACTATTTATCAATACAAACACATACATGTAAAACTTCGGGTTCTACCATTCATCAGTGCTAAGAAGTAATTAAAGTACAGCACAATCTGTAGTAAAATCAGATAAAACACATGACGCAGCCATACAATAAAAAATTATAACAATTATAGTAAAGAACCATTTAAAAAAGAAGAGCCATTTAAAGAAAAAAAAAACATTTTAAGAGAGCATGTATACGCAGTTTTAATGGTATTGCATTTGCTCAAAATAGGTCTAATACTAGACCAGTTGGCATAATGGTTAAGGTCCTTGCCTCCCATGCAGAAGGTACAAGGTTCGATCTTGACTTCCAATCAATGACTGTTTGGAATTTGCATGTTCTCCCTGTGTCTCCATGGGGTTTCTCCCATGTCTGAAAAACATGCTGAGTGCTTCCATTTCAAACTCACCAATGAATAGAGCTGGGGGCAGCAACACAGACATGGTGCTCTATAGTGGGAAGAGTTGTACACACCAACTGCTTTGGGCATCTACTGTGGTGCACAGTATCCTCAAGATAGGAGAACATGGATCATAGACAGTGCGCTATGGCACTCGACGGTGTAAAATATGGCTCTAGATGATCATGTCATGTTGACGAAAGTTGCCGAAATGGTCATGGATAGTTACCGGTGAAAAGTGGGTTGAGGACCTGGCTTACTCTGACCTATGCCAGGGACCCTTGCTAATGGTAGGAGGGGTATATGTGCACCTATTGGCCAGTGTGTGCTCACCATAAAGCCCAGCAGCCCTGGGTCAATAAGCTACTGGCCAGCAGGTGTCTAGTTGCCTATTCTGGGTTACCTGGGATAGCTCTGTTGAGCAAAAGCTGGATGTAAAACCAACCAACCTGCCAAACATGAAGTGAGAATTGCCACGCTTAATGTAAATTCACTGATAGGATGCAGATTGGAAGTGGATGATATGATGATACAGAGGAGGCTGGACATCCTATGTATCCAAGAGACGAGCTGGAAGGGCAGTGCAGCACAACCACTTGGCTTGTGATCCAGACTCCACTACTCAGGAGGAGGGAGACAGGTTAGAAATGGTGTAGGAACTGTGGTGAGAAGCTTCAGAAGGCAGTGAGGGATATCATCAGAATTAATGAGAGACTCATGGCAATCAGACTCCAGTGTAATGATAAGGGCAGTATTCATAATCTCAGTCTCTGCCCCACAGCAGGGTTGTGATAGTGAGGAAAAGAGTGCACTCAGACAGCAGTTGCAGGACCTACTAGATAAGGCAAGACAATATGAATTGGTGTTGATAGTGGGTGACTTGAAAGCACATATCGGGACAGACAGAACAGGATATGAGGACTGCCTGGGTCCACATGAGTGGGGTAGCAAGAATAAAGAAGGAGAAGCCATTCTAGACTTCTGTCTGGCAAATGGCTTGATAGTAGTGAACACATAGTTCAGAACGAAAGGCAGTCACAAGCTCACATGCAAGAGTAACCAACCTTCTAGTAAGGAAAGGGTACTGGGGTAGAATCCATGATTGCAAAGTCATCCCCAGTGAATCAGTCAGCCCACAGCATAAACCGCTAGTTGTCACAATCAGCTGTAAGTAGTGGTCAGAGAAGGCTCTAAGATCAACAGAGACCAGGCTGAAGACCTGGAAGTTGACTGGAGAGAAAGTACAACAGGAATTACTCAGAGCAATAGCACCCCAAGAAAAGGAGGAAATAGGTGCAGTTGAACAAGAATGGCAGCACCTAAAAACAGCATGTGTTAGGACTACAGAAAAGATATGTGGCTGAACCAGGTATGGAAATAAAGTATGTAAGGAAAGCTGGTGGTGGAATGCAAAAGTCCAGGAAGTCATCAAAAGAAAGGAGTAGTGCAGGAAGAAGTCAGAGATAGAAAAGACTGACCAGGCTAGGAAGGACTACTGGCTGGCTAACAAAGAAGCTAATGAATAGGGCATCTGAGGCACGCTACCAGCTTCTGGAAAGTGACTCAGCAAGGGGCATGAAGAAACTTTTCAGGTTGCAAGGCAAAGACAGAAAGATAAAGAAAATAGTCAGACACCCTATATAAGGGATGCCAGCAACAACCTCCTCAACCAGTCCACAGGAAATCAGAGGCAGATGGAAGGAGTATTTCTAGTACCTCAGTACCTTGTGAATGAAGAAAATCCCACAGAATCTGTACTGCCCCAGAAACAGCTTATGATGAGAGGAGAAGAAGAGGAGCCCACCTTAGAAGAAGTAAAAATAGCACTAAGGAAAATGAAGTCAGGGAAGCAGGAGGCTCAGATGAGGTCATATTGATATGATAAAGATGCTGGATGAGGTGGGGAGAAATGGCTTCTGAGGGTACTCATAGCAGTGTGGAGAGAAAGGCGTATCCCAGATGACTGGAGAATAAGCATACTCATGCCAGTGTACAAGAACAAAGGGGACATCCACAACTGCGGGCAGTACAGAGGCATCAAACCCCTATCACATTGCAAGAAAGTTCTGGAGAGGGTGACTGATAATGGATATGAAGAGTAGTAGAATGTAAGATGGGAGATGAGCAGTTCAGATTCAGATCAGGATGCAGCACAATTGACAGATAGTTGAGAAGAAGCTAGAGATGTGGAAAGAGTCCAACTAGGCATTCCTAGACTTGGAGAAAGCATATGACAAGGTCTCAAGAAATTGCAGAAAAGATCAAAGAGAACAGATTACGGTGGTTTGGACACGTGTAGAAAAGCCGAAGACAATCTGGTGAGGAAGATTTTGGACATACATGAAAAAGGTAAGAGGAAGTGAGGACGTCCAGCAAAGAGGTGGATGGATTGTGTGAAAGAAGATCTGAGACAGTCAGGCATGAGTGTTGAAGAAGGCAGGAGTGTGGCACTGAATCAAGAGAGTTGGCGACAGTTAACACAATACCCCGACCCATGTAGAAAAATGGGAAAAAGGGGGCTGATGATGATGAGGAGGTATAATGCTAACAGCACTATTCAGACAAGAAAACATATCAGCATTTAGTCTTAAGATCCAATTATATTCACTGATTCCTAAAATATTATTCATATTACCACCTGTGATGCTCTTATGTATAACGTCAGTGGCTCTAAATTTAAATTCATGAGTTGAGTCTGTGTCTAGAACATGCTTTGCTAATGCATTTGTTCTAACTTCCCTGCATATGTCGGATTTATGCTCAGTATGATCTTTAAGCTATCGGCTGCATTTTCCCACATAAAAACAAGAGCATTTGCAGCATGTTCCTAGATAAACAACATAGGCAGTATTACAGGTAGCATGACAGTAAAATTATATAGTTTGCTTGTTACTGGATGTACATAAATAGTGCTATCAGTAATATCTTTACAGCAACTACAGTTATAACAGGGAATTGTTCCAGTTTTGCCAATAACCTTACTAGCATTGTCTTCCCTAAAATCTTTACAACACAATCTCCTTTTCAGATTCTTACAGTTTCTGTATCTAAAACTTGGTCTCTCGTCTATTAAATATTTCAACTCAGACATAGAAGTTAAAATATTCCATTTTTGTACATCATTGGTCCATATATTATCATATATTATATGGTCACATATCTAATTTTATGTCCATTCAATGAAGGTCTGCCAGTCTCTGAATTAGATATCCCAGATTCACTGAAAAAGGGACAAGCTGTTTTCCCCTATCATTCAATATTGCACTCATAGTTTCTACAATTAATGTTTCACTATATCCCGTTTCCTGGAATTCTATGGCCATCTCCTTAATTTGTTCTAAGCATTTGGTTTCTCAATATTTAATCTGCTAACCCTGGTAAGTTGACCATAAACTATACCTTTAAATACATGTGGGGCAGGCATACTGTTCCTATGAGTGTATCTATTGGCACAAACCTGCTTCTTATGAACACTTATATGTATCCCATATTTTTGTCTATTTTTACATCTAAATATGTAATTTGGTTAGTGGAACAGTTCATTTTAAATTTTAGAAAATCAGTGATACTACCCAAATACTCCATATATTTTCTCAAAGTTTCTTCTTTCCCTTTCCAAATTAAAAAGCAGTCATCAACACACCACTTATATAACAAAACATTTACATTTAATGGATTTTTATAACTATAAATAAATTCACTCTCCCACTCATTCAAAACTAAATTTGCATAGGTGTTAACCATGTGAGTACCCATGACTACACCAGCAATCTGTAAATATGGCTGACCTTTAAAAATAAATATATATTTTAGTTAGAACTATTTCTATCAACTGGAAGACATTCTCAATTTTCCTTCCTCGCATGCTTGTATTAGTACAGAGGAAGTCATGTATAGCATTTGTCCCGTATTCATTAGGGAGTACTGTGAAATGTGAATTTATATCAAGTGTGATCACAATCACCAACCATACTGTTGTCATACCAATCATACAGCTTAGATAAAAAGTCACCTTTATCCTTGATATAACTAAAACAAAAGACAAGATACTTGCTCAGAACAGTCTGTAGGTATATTGAGAATGGTTCTGTGACCCATCCTCCTCCTCCTCCCGAGACTATAGGTCTCATATGGTGATGGGTCACAGATTTATGTATTTTGGGTAATCCATACATTACTAGGGTTACTGAACATGGAACAGTAAAAAAAAATTAAACAAATTTAAGGAAATATCACCCTGTAGTTGCATATCATAAACCATCATATTCACTTCTACTATATGTTTCTTTACATCCATAAAATCAATTTGCAGTAGTTTAATGTAATTGTTTCTCTTCATGATCACAATGGTACCACCTTTGTCCATTTCTTTGATAATTATATCAGAATTACATTGTAAATCCCGAAGTGCCTCATTCTCATCATAAGTTAAATTATATTTTTTTTCTCTTATTCTGGAGTCATAGAGTTCTCTTAATTCCTGCTCACACAGGTCATGAAATACAGTAACAACTGGGCAACTATTAAGTATAAAGACACTGTTTTTTTTTTGCAGATACTTTTATCAGCTTGTAAAGTATCTTTAAAAATCATCCTCAAATTAAGATTTCTGGTAAAAACCTTAAAGTCAGTTAAAGCATCAGTGATACTATCTGACATTCTTCTTCTTCTTTCGGCTGCTCCCGTTAGGGGTCGCCACAACAGATATCTGACTTACTAGGTATAAACTGCAGCCCTTTGCTTTTTTTTGTTTTGTTTCTCTTCATGACATATTTTAGTGGTGTCAATAAAAAGATGAACTTTCTGTGTCTGCCGTAACAAGTGTAATACTGTTAAAGAGAAATTGTTCTATCTTTAGCACCAGAAGGGTCTAAATGCTCACCTTCTAGCTTACTTTCTATTTCTTTTCTTTTGTCTTAAGTGCACTTTAATGACCCTCATCTTCACTGCCTGGTTTCCAACAATTTTTGTCATTCAAAGTTCTATTTTTGGATTCACTTAGACATTATTTCACTTGGTGTCTGTCTTCCTTTTGTTGCCTTGTAAAAATCTCACTGAAATATAGATTTACATTGTGTAGTTATATGCCTAATGCATTCCCTTCTACCTACTAAATCAAATTTCTCAGAATAAATTATCCTAAATTTTTCTCTTCCATCACATTCTTCTTTTATGTTGTTTGGAAATATTGGAGTCTGGAAATCAAATTATCCTTCATATAAAGTTTAAGACTTAAAATAATGTTAAAAGCCAAATTAGCTACTCATTATTAATGCAGCAGATAAATATGTCTGAAAATGGATCTACCTGAATTTGTCGAAATCCCACATCCTTGAATCTCAGTTCGTTGACATTCAAAATATTGCAATTGCACTTCATGGAAGCAGTGAAACAAGGAAGATTTTTTGCTTAAGCTGACAAGGGAGGCAATTAGGTTGTTATGACGAGGGTTGGTTATATTAAGATGGTAAGCAATTTGTTGTCAGATAGCAACATTTATCAAAAACTCCCTAGAAGCCCATTTTCAGAATACAACTCATCTTTGCTGGAACTGCTAGAGAGGAGAGAATGTTTAGGATTTTTTTGTTTCTTCAGATGTTAGGAAGCTGCATATTAAACACCCGAGGCACAAGTGATGCAGTTCCTTGACATTAAAGTTTATGTGGGTGTGGATGGCAAGGTACAATTTAGACCATATTGTAAAAATGCAGCTGTGAATAAGTTTCCCCATGCTATATATGTTATATTTTCTCCAGGTATATTGAATAAGACATCTGAAAATTGCAATAAGAAAATGAGTTTGTTGTAAAGTTAGAGAAAATGTATTAAACAGGGGATATTCCATGGAAATTGTAAGTAAGGCTGAAGCCAAATTTACAGAAGTCAAAAGAGTGGGTGACAGGTATGGTTTTGAAATGAGCAGCATAACTAAATGTTGGCCAGATGTAGACATGTGCAGCAGGGAATTAAAGGACTGAGAAGGTCAAATTTATTTTGTTAGTAGATTTTCTCCTTTCTCTAATATATTGAGAAATTTAGTCAGCAGTTTGTGGCCCATTATTTGTCAGGATGAAGTTGTGGGAGAGATTTTTCCAAAGAGTGTTTTTTTCTTATGGTAGATTTTTGAATTTAAAAGACATTTTGAATTTGAGGAAGTTTCAAGTAAAAAATGTCAGTTTGGGGTCTTACCCATGTGGGAGGTGTAAGATTTGTGGAAAAATGAAAAATTTAAATGGCGGTTGCATCAACAGGAGGAGGTATAGGGCTGCTGACCATTTTTATTGCAGTTCATGTGGAGTGGTATATATCATAGGTTGTGGTTTCACACCCACAAAGTGGTATGTGGGGCAAACTAAGAGAATGGTGAAGATACAGGCTTTGGAACATTTAGGGATATAAGGAATCATAATTTGGATAGTCCCATGGCCCAAAACTTTCATTCAGCATATGCAGCCTCAGATAACAGTTTTTTCTTTAGCATGTTAGCCAAACCTTAGAATTCTGTGGGAAATGATTTCATATATAAATTGTTAAAAAGGATACTGGGTTTATTATAAATTATAAAACTATGCAACCAAATGGTATGAATTTAGAGATACATTTGAATATGTAAAAAGTATTTTGAAGCATTTTATATATTTAAAATTGTATATTTACTTCTGCGTTATTTTTATATTGGATAAAGGAGTTATTGTATGGCTATTTAATTGTGTGGGAATTATTGGAACACTGTGATTTGGTGATTTAAAACAGATGTGTTAATTGTTTTATATAAATAGACTGCATTGGCAGTGTGTAATTTATTCCTTGAAGGCAATCTAGCCAAGGTATCAGAAACACCAACAGAAAGGTATCACAAACAGCCAGTAAACTGTGGCTTTGTCTGTTTTTATTTATTTATTTATTTTATTTATTTATTTTTTTAATTTTTGTAGCTGAAATGTCTCTGAATTTCAAATTTCTGCATCATGGAAACATGGTCATTTTACTGCAGCCCTTAACGTGACAGTCAGGATTCCCTATAGATCCCCAGATACATTTGGAAATCATTTATTTGGACCTAACCTGAGGCCTTTGTTTTGTCTCCCATAAAATCATTCTTATAAAGATAGAAATATGAACCCAAGTACAAAATTAATTGTATCAAGAGCTGGCTTTATAATTGAAAATGCAGAATTATAATAACCAATGTCTTTTCTGAGTGGGCTATTATTCATAAAGGGGTACCTTAGGGTTCAATGGCAGAAACACTTTTGTTCTACAGTTTTATGTCAATTTTGCCAAACAGAGAAGGGATCTAGTTGAGTAATTTGGTGGATGACCTGAAAATTGATATTCATAAGGAACCTTGAATAACATATATAAATACAGCATTGCTTAGACTAACATCCATAGACTGTATAAATATAATGGATGAAAAACAAGAATAGCATGACAAGAGATTGATACACTGTTAACCACATTGTAATTCAGCTTAAAGACAAATGTAAAATAAGAGTATAAATTCTGCAATCTATCCATCCAGCCATCAACCCTTGTTCCTATTTTTACATGGGGTCACAGTGTCACTTCAACAGTGAGAATCATCTAGAGCCAAGGTTTATACTGCTGGGTAATAGTTTTATACACTGGTACTGTTCCCTAATGAGGTAATATATTGTACACCAGTACCATTTCCTAATGAGGCAATGGCTTTGTACAATGGTTGCTATTCCCTAATTAGATAATGGTATGTCCTTAAGGGGTCATTCTCATATATATTATAAATTATACTTTTTTCAGGTGCAGTATAATTTATTTTTATGATCGGTATCACAGGGGTACACTAAACTGAAAAAATATGTGGGTTTAAACATTGTATTTAAATCAGAAGCCATTTCTACATGATATCATTAGAACAACTAAGCCAGTGATAAGTATGTTATTCAATTATTTCATGACTGAGCTGATCCATTGTTAAAAATATGAATATATTCTCTGGGGCTACTGATTTTTTTTTTTCAAAACACATTTTATTAATTTTGATAAGTACAACAGACAGAATAGAACAAATACACAAATATAACAAATACTAAGTTATACTTAAGCCTTAATACTTCAATGGTAAAAAATCATAACCTATATACATACGTGCCAAAATACATCAGAAAGAAAAGAGAGGAAAACAGGAACAGCGCTGTACAAAATGCAAACACCAAGTGCTAAACTTTAAAAAATAGTATAGGTATAACATCTACCTTGTTATAATACCCCACCACTTTTGTCAAATATTGAGGCAGTGAAGAGAGTTTAAGACACAAAAGGCTGATGAAATCCATGACCAAGAACATCCCAGGGGGACAATTCCCTTAACAGATAAGACTAGTTAGGACAGAACGTAATGAATAAGGGGAAAAACAAGCTATATAAATGGTGTTCAGGATTAGTCCATTAAAAAGAGAAAGATAAAGTCCCATAATTCCTGATAAAATGTTCGTTTGTGGAGGTCAATTATTATCAGTTTTTGGGAAGTAATATACTTAATTGCCAGATTTTTAAAGTCCCTCTATGACAATTTAGAGCGATCAATCCAGTGTTTGGTGATATAAAATTTTATTAGAAGACAGAGTGTAATTAAAACCTTGAGTTTCAACTTGGGTATTTTAAGATTGGTGATGTGTAATAAGGCCATCTCCCAGGACAGGGTGGATTTATGATAACGCATTTTATCGAGCCTTATTTTGAGAGAACACCAAATACTGTGAGAGTATCTGCAGAACCACAAAATGTGTATAATATCAGCATGGGGAGAGGAACAACAGGAGCAGGAGGAAGAGACAAACGAGTTAAATTTATTCATACGGACCGGAGTTAAAAATAAGTTATTAATGATCATGAATTGTGTGTATATTAGTTTTTTAAATGGAGAATACTTAAGGGTAAGCTTTATTGCTAGAGTCTTCTGTTGTAGAGTCAAGTTGGTGTTCTGTTGTTCCCAATATTCCGCAAACATAATTTTCCCTTGATTCAGAGATGAAGAAAAAGCTTTATAAGCTGTAGAAATCATGTGTTTTTTACATGATAAGTTTTGCAGTAAATCAGCTACGATCCGCTTCCGAGCTGGGGTAGTTAATAAAAAAGGATGAGGTGAGTGTTAGAAAAATATGTATTTGAACATGTATAAAGTGCTAGTTTAAAAGCAAATAGTATATAATGCATTTTATTCTATTTACAATATGGCAATAAGAATGATTTTACATGCAATTGCTTGAAGCTTTGGAGCTGCAGTGTATTTGAACTCTGACCCTGGCAGTAGCCAGCTCAGCAAGCTTATGTTTTTCACTAATGATTATCTGCTGGGTCAGGAAAATTAAATGTATAAAGCATTGAAAACTCTTCTTCCTTCCTCTGAGATAATTGGCCTTGTGAATATTATCAGAGATAAAACACAGCTGCTGAAGTAATGTTACAAGAAGAACAAAGAAGTATATTTCAAGACTGAACCAACTATTGTATTCGAGCAGGCCTGAAACCTTGAAAGAATAACATTTTACAGAAAGACATTATAACTAACCAGGTGCTTTGCAAGGCTGTATTATTCCCATGGGAAAACTTTTAAAATGTATAACATCAGCTTTTTCTTATGAATAGAATATTGTAGACTATAGTGATGTAGGTGCCCTGTGACTAACCACGTCAGTAAAGTGGGCACAGCTTGAATGTAAGACTATATAAAATTGTGTATTTCCTGCATCATGTCAGACAAAACTCTATACTTGTATGGTTTTTTGCCTCCTGGTGTACACTAGTAAACTTTTGCATCTGAGCCTCCTGTGTTGTTATCATTTGTTTTTATTTAACAGTTTGGTCCTTCGGACCGGAAGCCCTCAGACAGCTACAGATCAGAGTGTACCGGTGGTCGAATACTGCGCAGGAGAAGCTACCGAAACGGTTCTTCTTGAAACACAAAGACCTCCAACTGAATTGTCGTTTTGAGAGGCTGGCCACTTTCTGATCTGCGGCCGAAGAGCGGTCTCAAACTGGTTGACCCAGGAGGCTCAGGTAGGAAGATATTTGCCTTTTTTCTGTTTTAGATCAGGGACTAGGTTACAGTAAATGTCATTGTCAGAGATTTGTTATACAGATCAAGGACAAAAGGAAATTACTGTATATTTTGTCAGAGATCAGGGAAACAGAATAAGGTAGGCAGTTATTCTAGATAAACTGTGTAAGGAACTGAAATACCACGTGGTGAAAAGGGTTACGTAACATTTTCCTTTTAAAATGGGAAATCAGTGCACTAAAAAATCACGAGATCCGCCCCTAACTGATGACGCAAAATATATGCAATCACAACGGGCAAATAATGTAAGGTATTATACAAAATGGGTTAATAAATACGGATTTGACGGTAAATTAAACAAGATTTCATTAGTTAAACTTTTAAAACAGCTTAAATCTGACGCAGAAGGTCAGGCAAAAAAACAGCAGCGATTAGGCATTCCTCAGGCACATAGGTGGATTGAGGAAGTAAACCGAAGGGAACAGAAAACTAAAAATGCGAAAACATTATTTTTAGACAAAGAAGATAATAATACAGTAATAGCGATGACCCCTCCCCCTCCACCCCCTCCAATGCCTTTTTCAGGATATAAAGCAGGAGGACAAGCTGGTCCACCTCCACGTTATCCTGAAGTTACAAGAGCACTAAAACCATTTGTTAGAGATCCTATTGAAACTAGGTCCCGGACACGTAAAACACTTAGAGACACAGACTTATATCAGATGGGGAGAGACACACTAGAAGAGAATGAGGAAGAAATCTGTCCACTAATTGAGGTACCAAATCCTCAGGCAGGACAGGAAGGGCAGGACCCAACTCTCCTAGTATATAGACCATGGACACCGGAAGATATTCGGAAAGCTACAGAGGGAATCCCTCATCCAAAAGTTAATTACACAAAGTTTTTACAAGATTTACAAGGTATGAGACTAAGTTACCACTTGAATGGGGAAAAAGTAGAAAAGGCAGTTAGATTGTGGGTCCAGACTGGCACATGATTTGTGGCACCTGGAATCCTCATAATGCAGAGCTTAAACCACTCCCACATAGTGATGCAAAATTAGACAACAGAGTGAAAGGTCTTACAGACCGAATTTCTGAAAAATGGAAACCTAGAGCAAATTGGACTTGCATTAATCAATGCATACAGCAAGAGAATGAAACTGTAAATGGGTACTATGGTAGATTATTGGAATGTTTCAATAACCATAGTGGTATGGCTATTCCTGAAAGTCAGACACATGATAGCTCGTATGAACAGCAACTGAAAAATGCGTTTTTGAAAGGTTGCATTGCACCTATCAGTAGCTTTATTACAAAGCATATGATAGATCATCGAACAAGCAGGCTACAAGCCTTACTTGAATATGCTAGACATGCTGAAAGACACTTTAATAGTAAAAAGAAAAAGAAGACACAGGTCTTCACAGCTGAAGACGGAGCAAAGGTCTTTGTAGTACAGTCGAGTAAAAAGGGTAAGAAAAATGCCCAGGGAAATAAACAATCTGACAAAAGGGACTGTAGGCTAAATAAAAAGGTGACTACAGAAAATAAAGGTGATGAGGGCTGACTATATGATAGTAATGAAAATCAGAAATCATCAGGAAAGACTAACAAACAAAGGACAAATGTAAATGTAGTGGAAGGAACAGAGGAAGTGCAAGCAGATGTAAAGGATGAAGAAAGTGAAATTTTAGATTAGGCATTACTGAGCTTGGAGCTCTATTTGGCAGACACAAAACCGGAAGTTACACTTCTGGTGGAAGGAAGGGAAGTGAAATTCTTGTGTGACTCAAAACGAACCAACTGAACGGACAAGCCGCAAACTCAAAATGAAAAATTCAACACAGCTGGGTGAACGAAGGATACAATTGAGGCTGTTATAGCTTTAGCGCTTTCTTTCACTTTTATTAAAAACGTGAACTTCTTCAGAAGCAAAAACATGTGCCCTCCCCAACACATGTCTTATAAACCCTTAAACAGGATATGATGTCATGAAGTCTCCATAATCATTACATGTATACTTATGTACAAAAATATAAAAAGTATATAAAAACTTTTTTATGTAAGTTTATATATATATATATTAGCAATATACTAACCAAATAGTTGACAAAATGACTTCTTAACATTAAAAATATATGATTACATAATGTGTTCTTATTATTCACAGCATCTAAACTGATTTTATGATATATAAACAAAATTTCAAACTGTTATTGACCTCCTAATGAATTTCCATCAACATAAACTGTATCTAATCAATGTTATACATACTCATATGAATTGTAAAGCATTATATAACTGTAGTGCTAGCAGTAGTGTTGGTTAGTATTTATAAACTAAAAAACAATTCTCCCTAACTGAATGAACTAAAGTCAAATTTGCTAACTTGCATAAAAAAGTTTTTATATACTTTTTATATTTTTGTACATAAGTATACATGTAATGATTATGGAGACTTCATGACATCATATCCTGTTTAAGGGTTTATAAGACATGTGTTGGGGAGGGCACATGTTTTTGCTTCTGAAGAAGTTCACGTTTTTAATAAAAGTGAAAGAAAGCGCTAAAGCTATAACAGCCTCAATTGTATCCTTCGTTCACCCAGCTGTGTTGAATTTTTCATCTTGTGTGACTCAGGAGTGTCACGAACTTTGATACACCCTTCAAAGTTACCAAAATATTCTGAATCACCTGACTATATATTAGTGAAAGCAGCAAATGGACAGCTATATAGGGAGCCACTCTCCCATGATATAGCAATAACTGACCCTGTTTCAGGTATGACTCAGAAAAGTAAAATTGTAGTTTCTGCAAAATGTCCAGTAAACTTACTGGGATGAAATCTTATGCAGATATTTGGCATAGTGGTAGTTCCTACTATGCAGGGTATGGAAGCAAAAAGACAAATGGATACTTTTGTGGTGCGACCGGAGGGTGAAACTTTTTACTGGTACAGCCAGGACCTAGTTACGACTGGTCCAGGGGCAGTAACCGAGGAACTGATGAATGCAGCCATCAGTAAGGCCCCCTCCCTTAACACTGACCAACAGCATTTGTTACATTGTACTTTGTACTACTGTAGCATGCCAGGACCTAATAAAGAATATGAGCAAAAGTTGTTCAAAAATCCTGCTAACAGATTAGTATTACGAACCTTATATTGGGATACTGAGGGAAGCAGTGTAGTAAGCTGTTCACTACCTCAGGAATTCATGACACTGTACAAATCTAATAGACTACCACATGTCAGCTTGACAAAGAGTAAAGATGTGAGATGGGCAGATTTAGGAGAAAAAGTAACAAAATGGGAAAAACAAACTGATTTAGAATTATCAGAACAGGGAATACAAAAACAGAAATTGAATTGGCTAACACAGACACGTCCAGCTGTACACTTACAAACTAGTGAAGACAGCTGATTAGCATTCTTATTAGAAGAAGAAGAAGAAGAAGAAGAAGAAGAAGAAGAAGAAGAAGAAAAAGCCTTGTGTAATATACCAGATATTCTTTGGTCAACAGGTAAATCAAATGTAGGACTTATTCGAACAGCAGGACCATTAACTATTACACCAAAATCAGCATTTAGACCACAAAAAAGACAATACCCCTTGAGGAAAGATGCAGAGCAAGGAATCAAGCCTATAATAGCAGCATTACTCAAGGAAGGAGTACTGGTAGAATCTCTGGATTCACCATGTAACACCCCTCTATTTCCTGTTAAAAAAGCAAACGGGGAATGGCGAATGGTACAGGATTTACAAGCCGTAAACAATGCAATAATACCCAGAGCACCTACGGTGCCAGACCCACACACCTTGTTAAATGATTTGAAGCCACAACAAAAATATTTTACTGTGGTAGATATAAGCAATGCTTTCTTTTCAATACCTATACATCCTGATAGCCAGTATTGGTTTGCATTTACATTTCAGGGTAAAAGATATACCTATACTCGGCTACCACAGGGATATTGTGGAAGTCCAACGATATTTGTACAAGAAATGGCAAGCAACCTGGCAGGGTTTACTCCACCAGGAGGTAGTCAGATTCTACTTTATGTAGATGACATCTTGCTAGCAGCCCCTACCCAGCATCAATGCAGGGAAGATACGATAGCATTATTGAAATTTTTAGCAGCACAAGGACACAAAGTAAACAAAAGTAAGTTACAACTTTGGAGAAAACAGGTTAGATACCTAGGATATGTAATATCCAATGAAGGTAGAATATTAGACGAAGACAGAAAAACAGCGATTTTACAGGCACTCAAACCAGTAACCAAGAAGGAAATGATGTCCTTCTTGGGAACGACTAATTTTTGTCGAAGCTGAATATCAAACTATGCTTTAGAATCTGCTCCATTGGCTGATTTAATATATAAAACACCAATGGCAGCACAAGATGTATTACAATGGACACCTGAAGCAGAAACAACTTTCTGCAGACTAAAACAATTGATAGCTTCATCACTAGTTTTAGGACTTCCAAATTACCACAAAAGATTTTTTCAGACCGTAAATTGTAAACAGGGATACATAACGTCAGTTTTGATGCAACAGCATGGGAATAAGCAACGCCCCATAGCTTACTATTCATCACAGTTAAATCCAGTGGCACAATCATTGCCTCACTGTGTGCAAGCAGTAGTTGCAGCTGCAATGGCAGTGCAGGCTTCGGCCTCAGTGGTGTTATTCCACCCTCTCACATTGAGAGTGCCTCATGCAGTCGCAATAATTTTACTGCAAGAGAAAATAGCATATCTATCTCCTGCTAGACATCTTTCATGTATGACCATACTGCTGAGCCAACCTCATATGGTAATCGAACGTTGTACAACATTAAATCCATCAACGTTACTTCCAACTCCTGTGGATGGCACACCACACAGTTGCCTGCAGGAAATTGAGCAAATAACTTTGCCCAGACAAGGCCTCACTAATATGCCCTTGGATGATGCCGAGGTGACATTTTATGTGGACGGTTCATGCAGAAAGGGTCCTACAGGGAAAATCTAGTAGGGTATGCAGTAGTCACAAATACAGAAATTTTAGAAGCCTAACCCTTACAGCATAACCTGTCTGCTCAAGCAGCAAAATTAATAGCCTTAACACGGGCTTGCACTCTAGCAAAAGACAAATGTGTGAACATATATACTGACAGTCAGTATGCTTTCTCTACAGTGCATGTTTTTGCACAGCAATGGAAAAATAGGGGAATGATAACATCTACTGGCAAACCAATTAATCATGTGCAACTTATTTTGAACTTGTTAGATTCTATTCAGTTACCTACTAAAGTAGCTATTTGTAAATGTTTAGCTCATACAAAACAACAGGATGCAATTTCAAAAGGAAATGCAAAAGCTGATGCAGCTGCAAAGCAAGCAGCCTCAGACTCAAAAACTTTGCTTTTAACTGAGGAATTACAACCCTCTGAGATTTTAGATTTAGAAATGTTAAAAACAATGCAAACATTAACTACAAAAGCTGAGAAACAGAAATGGGAGAAACGAGGTGCAATCCTTGAAAATGGACTGTATATCTCCAAAGAGAAAAAGCCAATATTGCCGTCTAATTTATTTAGATATGCAGCTTTGTTGAGCCATGGGCAGTGCCATGTCTCAACAGGGGGGATGGTACAGTTAGTAAATCGAATATTCCAAACATATGGATTCACAAACTTTACACAAAAATTTTGTGCAACATGTCATATCTGTAACAAACATCATGCACAAAGAGCATTCAAACCCAAGCAAGGGAGTTTTCCTATACCACCATATCCGTTCCATACTATCTGTATGGATTTCATAGAACTGAGCAAATGTGAAGGGAAAAAATACTGTTTAGTAATTGTAGACATGTTTTCCAAATGGGTAAAAGCTTTTCCAACTAAAAATCCGGATGCAGCAACAGTGGCAAAAGCCCTAATAAAAGAAATAATTCCTAGATTTGGCATACCGGAAAGAATCTATAGTGACAATGGGACACACTTTGTTAATCAAACGATTCACCAACTTGGGAGATTCTTTGGGATCTCCTTGAAGAATCATTGTGCTTACCACGCACAGTCTGCAGGACTGGTGGAAAGGTACAATGGAATTTTAAAAAGCAAGTTGAGGAAGTTAATAAATGAAACGCAGAAGAATTGGATTTGCTGTTTGCCTTTGGCACTGCTGAGCATGAGAACAGTTCCAAATGTAAAGGGTTTGACCCCCTTTGAAGTGATATTTGGAAGAGCATATTATGTGCCACAGTGGAAAGCTCTCATGCCTGCAGAACTAGAGGCTAACAGCTCATTAGATAGCTATATGAAGAAACTGTTAACAAATAAAACTGTTTTGCAGTTGAACTCTTTTTCAGATAGAGGACAGACCAGACCATTGGAAGAAGTGTTGACCCCAGGGTCCTGGGTGTGGTTGAAGGTCACAAAGAGGAAAAATTGGACGAGTCCAAAGTGGGAAGGACCGTACCAGGTACTGTTGGCGACGCCTACTGCAAAGTTGCTGAGAGGTCGTCCTGGGTCCATCTGACGCACTGTAAACCGGTAAAGAATTTTCAGCTTGATAAACATTTTGTGACTGACACACAACAAAGGCACAATGGCCAAGAGCAAAATGAGTAAAAATACAGATCAACCCCAGAGATATTGTTTAATCATCTTGCTAACTATGCATTTATTGACTATGATTGTAATGACTTTCCTTTTGTTGTGGTTCTTCCTACATATAACCACACAAGTGAAAGTGGAGAAACGTGATGAACTGTCTATAGACTGGCATCCAAACTTTAACACATATCTAGCTATGAAGCATGTATATGTAGAGACTATGAACATTTCAAACTGCTGGGTTTGTACTGATATACCGACAGCATATGGAGGACTGTTGATGTCCGCGGTCCCCTTGGGGATAAATGAGACTTGGGAAAATTTACTTTTTGATACAGGTTCTGTAAGATCACAGGACAAAATTGCATTATACTTGCCTATTACACAGAGGGGAATTGTATGTTTCTATAAGAATGATACACTCCAAGTGGGTTGGAGTAACTGTAACATAACTATATCTTATAAATGCTATATTAAAGCTAAAGATAAAGGCACTGTTTGTAACACAAATTATGATTCATATTTAAGCTTAATGAAAACAACATTAAGAGATGTGCAGAGAAATCCTGTCTTGCATAAACAATTGTCTGTTATAGACAAGAAAATGTTTCATTCATAATTAACCCGCATCAGTACTAAAGTAGAAAACTGTTATTTTGTTTGTGGGAAAAAAGCATACAAATGGCTACCTGAGAATTGGTCCGGCAGTTGTTTTTTGGGTTATCTGGTTCCGGTTATAAGGCATACTGCAGAATTACCTCTAGGTAAGATACGAAATGTAAGAGATGCAGTCCAAAAACCTGAGGATCCAATCGAAAAGCCTGTAAATCCAGTGGGAAAAATCGAAGCTGGTTGGAAGAATCATCATTCCGTGAAAGATAAGGAAAAATTGACTCATATGGACTTGAGTGACAGTGTTATATCCTGGGCTGGAATACTTCCAGCATATGGAGCAGTCAAATCGATCTGGGAGTTGAAAAAACTGTCGAAGCTTCTCGAAGTAATGAGTAACGCAACTTTTTCTGCTCTCGAACTAGTAACTGATGAACTAAATGCAATGAGAACTGTTGTGCTACAAAATTGAATGGCTCTTGACTTCACCCTAGCGGCGAGAGGTGGTACGTGCGCGCTTATCAAAGAAGAATGCTGTGAGTTCATACCAGACAATCGACATGAGATCAATGATCAGCTAGAGGTAATACAGCAGGTATCGGCCATGACTGAACCAGGCCCAAACCCACTGATGAACTTTTTCCAGAGTCTATTTGGTGGGTGGTTTTCTATCCTAATGAATATTTTGATTGCTATTTGTGTTGGTCTGCTCCTATTAGGAGCATGTGTCTGTTGTGGGATCCCCTGTATGAAAAGATTAGTCAAAGATTTTGTTAATATATCTGTAACTGAGACATTGTACCAAGACATTGAACTGGAACTATTGGTTCCAGACAAAACTCTTTCCAAAATATAAACTAAATGACTTGCCTAGTTGAAAGTCCTTAAAGGAGAAGGCTATGGTATGATATAACATTGTTTATGTTTCCAAATAGAATAAAAAGTATTAAAAGGGAGGAAAATGTTAGAAAAATATGTATTTGAACATGTATAAAGTGCTAGTTTAAAAGCAAATAGTATATAATGCATTTTATTCTATTTACAATATGGCAATAAGAATGATTTTACATGCAATTACTTGAAGCTTTGGAGCTGCAGTGTATTTGAACTCTGACCCTGGCAGTAGCCAGCTCAGCAAGCTTATGTTTTTCACTAATGATTATCTGCTGGGTCAGGAAAATTAAATGTATAAAGCATTGAAAATCCTTCTTCCTTCCTCTGAGATAATTGGCCTTGTGAATATTATCAGAGATAAAACACAGCTGCTAAAGTAATGTTGCAAGAAGAACAAAGAAGTATATTACAAGACTGAACCAACTATTGTATTCGAGCAGGCCTGAAACCTTGAAAGAATAACATTTTACAGAAAGACATTATAACTAACCAGGTGCTTTGCAAGGCTGTATTATTCCCATGGGAAAACTTTTAAAATGTATAACATCAGCTTTTTCTTATGAATAGAATATTGTAGACTATAGTGATGTAGGCGCCCTGTGACTAACCACGTCAGTAAAGTGGGCACAGCTTGAATGTAAGACTATATAAAATTGTGTATTTCCTGCATCATGTCAGACAAAACTCTATACTTGTATGGTTTTTTGCCTCCTGGTGTACACTAGTAAACTTTTGCATCTGAGCCTCCTGTGTTGTTATCATTTGTTTTTATTTAACAGTGAGCTCCCTTAGTTGTCTTAAAATAATAGTATATTTATTGGACACTGCCAAAGTAACTCGGAGATCTGTTAGTGAAAGGTGGTTAAGTTTATGTATATCCCATAAAGTTAGGTCCCTAATAAGAGGGTTGTTAGTTAAATTGATCATTTTATCATTCAACACTAAGTTTGGGTAAAGATGTATTGGTTGAAACATTAGAAGAGCATTACTTAGTTTAAGGGATTGAAAGAGCTCCTGTAAAGTCTTAATTAACCCCTTCAAAGAGTGATGTAATTTTCGTTTCTTAAGGTTAAATTTATTTAAGAAAGGCAAAGCTCTAGGGTTAAGGTCCTGTTTAAGGGCATGGTTATACCACATTTGAATCCATAATGGGGAACGAGTAGATGGGTCCGAGTTGTGGTTGGCAATAGTAAGTATCTGGTTTGCGTGAATAATTCTGTAGTATAATAAGAGATCGGGCAAAGCCAATCCCCCTGATGATTTAGATAAAGTAAGCCTTTGATATGAAGCCCTCACAGATTTAGGGTGCAAATGAATTTTGCAAAAGCTTTATGGATTCTGTTGAGAAAAAGAGTTGAAACCGAAGATAAAGAAGAGTTAAGATGATAAAGACGTTTAGGGAGTACATTCATTTTAATAATTGAAATTTTTGTTAACATTGGAAGTTTTAAGTGTTGCCATCTTGATATGTCTTGGGATATGGAGGACCAGACTTTGGAAAAGTTAAGCTGTAAAAGAGAAGGAGAAGAGTGATCATAAGAAACTCCTAGGTATTTTAAAGAATAGTCTATGTGAAAAGCAAGTTCAGGGAATAAGTCTTGTTTGTGTGCTAGGGGATTGATCGGGAAAATAAAGGATTTGTTTTGATTAATTCGGTAATCTGAAATAGAGGTAAAGGAGTGTAAAGATTTAGTAATTTTTTTAGTGTCTGACATGGGATGTTCAAAATAAAGATTTAGATCATCGGCAAAGGCTGTAAAGCTGATGTTAGTGTTAAGAATTCTAGGAACAGAGTGATAGGTTTTTTGCAAAATAAGTAGGAAAAAGGTTTCTAAATATAAATTAAATAGTAAGGGATTAAGGGGGCATCCTTGTCTAGTACCATTTGTAATCTTTATCGGTTGTGAATCTTGCTTGTTTATGTGTAAGCAAGTGTATGCACTATTATAAAGTGTTCTAATCAAGTTAATAAAATCTGGAGGGATGTCAAATCTCGATAAAGCTAAAAACAGAAAGTTCTAGTTTACCCGATCGAATGCTTTACAAGCATCTAGTACCAGAGCATATCTAGGGTTCCTTTCATTTTTGGTGAGATTAATTATGGTTTCTAGCGTTAATGCGTTATCCCATGTATGTCTGTTAGGCATAAAGCCCGCCTGTTCCAGAGAAATCAAAGCATGCATAGTTTTTTTAAGTCTGTTCACTAAAATGGCTGAAAGGATTTTTATATCTATGTTCATAAGGGAAATTGGCCTATAGTTGTTTACGTTAGCTTTATCCAGGGTATTTTTGGGAATTAGTATAGTTTTCGAGTGGTTGATGTATAAGTCTGTTATGCCTTTATTAGCAATAGAATCAAAAAGTTTGAGTAAAATGGGAGCAAGGGTATTTTTAAATGTTTTGAAGAAGTCAGATGAATAGCCATCTGGACCTGGAGCCTTACCAATCTTGAGGTTGTCAATGACTTCGATAATTTCTGACAAAGTTACTGGGGCTGATAGAAGGTTTTTCTGGGAGTCAGTTAATTTAGGAAAAGTAAGCTCGCTTAGGAATTTTTCCATCTCCTCACGCTCAGGTAGAGTATTATTGCTAGCATAAATATCTGAGTATATACGGTGAAACAGTTGTATAATTTGGGCATCAGATTTATAGAGCGTGTTGTTATGGAAGATATATTCAATTCTGGGTGCTTTAGGTGAGCTATTAGCCTAGCGAGAGCCTTAGAAGGAGTTTGTAAGGATTCAGAGTATCTAGATATGTACCGCAATTCTTGCAGAGATATGATGGATTGGTGGTATTCAAAGAGTTCTTTTTGTTTAAGTTGCAGTTCTTTTTCAATTTCTGGAGAGTAGTTGACTTGCAGTTTGTTATCCAAGGTGTTAATCTCTGTGGTTAAGTTGGTTAACTTATTTTTGTTCTGTTTGTGAAGAAAGTTAGCTTTCCTAATAAGGATACCTCTAATCACCGTTCTATACGCCGCCCATCTAACATCAAAGGGGATGTCATTAGCATGGGAAGTAGAAAGGAGTTCTTTTAAGCTACAGGTGACTTCCGTGATTATTGATTGATTCTTTAGTAAGTTACTATTAAGGGACCAATTATATGTTTTATAGGGTGAGGACAAGTTATAGTCAAAACCTATCTCTAGGTTTAATCTTGAATGATCGGAAAGGAATCTAGGATCAGTTGTAAGTTTAATTTGCCTTTTAGCTAGAGTATTGGAGATTAAGAAGAAATCTATGTGGGACCAGGAATGATGACATTTTGAGAAATAGGTGAAAAAATTAGTTCTCCCCGCGTCAGATCCGAACGAGATAGGATCCATTAAGTCAAAATCCATTATTACCTCTGATAAAGCTAATGAGTTTTGGGTATTATAGATCCTAGTCTTATTGGAGCGGTCAATGTTAGGATTTTGAACCATATTCCAGTCCCCTCCCAAGATAATTAGGTGATTTGGGAACATAAGTAGAAAGCTATAAACCTTCATGATGAACTCTAGTTGCCCTGAGCAAGGACCATAAAGATTTAAAAAGAGTACAGGTTTAGTTAAGTTGTGTGATAAACATGTAAAGTAACACCACCTCCCCTCTTGATCAGCTCCTTTTGACATAATCATCGGTTTAAAAGAATTTTTGATAATAATTGCCACTCCCTTGGAGTTATGGTTGGTACCCAAGGGAATAATGTCTGCAATCCATTTTCTGTTTTTTCTTTTGCCCATTCTTCATTTAACATATGTGTTTCTTGCAGAAAACAAAGGTCTGACTGGGACTTATATAGAAGATGTAACACCATATTTTTCTTATTCTTCTCATGTAGCCCTCTTATGTTCCAAGAGGATATATTCCAGGTTTTATCCGAAAGCATTCGGAAAGAGTTTAACATTATATAACATCATTGTTAACTGGGGTAAATATTATCATAGGAGTTTCAAAAAGATATTCAGTAACAGCACTATATGTATTATGGCACAAAAAAATCCCTCAATATTAACCCCGTGCCTATCCACATGCCTTCTAGACTTGAGAGATAAAAATAGAAATAAAGAGAGTAAAAATATACCGTATAATTAACAATTGGTAGCAGAACAAAAGAAATAAAAAACCTATAGTATTTACAAATATTATACAACATATATCTAGTTACCCACAAGGCCATCTACAACCCTATTTATTTAGTCCATAAAGTGTGGGATTGCTTCACCAAATTAGATGTTTCTCAGAGATACTCTTTATATATATTCATTTATGTATTCCTGTGTCAAGAATCTCAGATATCCACTGTAAAAAGGAAAACTGGTGAAACTAACTCAGTACTTCACAAAATTCTGAAACATCAAATTAGATGAGAAAAAGATCTTATCTGAGATGTAATCCAGCTTCCAGTGAATTTGTTTTGTCTTAAACATTTGCAAAAAAAAAAGCAGATTTGTGCTGCTTTTAAAGTGTGTGGTGTGCAGCTTTGTAATTAATCTAAAGGTTATTATGTACCATCAGGATTGTGAGTGCAAGCAATTGGCAGCAAACTTTCACATTTCTTAAATTTGGCATGCAAAAAAAAATTCAATTAGTTTGAATGTTAAAACCCTAAAAGAATTTATACATTTGCTGACACTGAAAGCCTTTGGTTTGCCTTTTTGGTCCCACCATTTGTCTTGGACATAATGGAGTCTGTCAGCTGTGCCAGGCACCCTACTAACTCTGACCTTTCTTTTAGCCTGCAGAAAGCCAGTCACCGAGAAATGTAAATTGGCAGATTGTTCCATCTGAATTAAAATTATAAGAAATTATGAAGCAAATTTACAAGTGGAAGAGCTGTTTGGAGACTTTAGTGGTAATTAGTTGTCCCAGATAACCTTCTGAGTGACTTGGGG